>NC_134486.1:403146708-403324208 GCF_040206685.1 Ascaphus truei
ATTCCTAATGGTGATTAACATTCATAATGCCGCCTCTTATTCTATACCAACCATGGGAAGAATGAAGGACTAGACTGATACACTGAATAGACTTGGGAGACCGAAATCTCTATACATTTCTTTCCCCCCCTTCCTCCCCCCTCAGCTATTTGCTATTAACCCCTTTAGTGGCGGAAGGACCCGCAACATATTACTCTGCAGTGCCCCCACATCTCCATTGGGCACTGAAATGGTTAAAACAGAGCTTCATAAAATGATACAATAACTGTTTCCTTTGGCAGTCTCCCCCCCTCCCCTCCACCCCCCAAACTACACACAGTCTGATCACATACAGCTGTATTTCACCTGTTTAATCTTTATTTCTACCAGCCAAAAATACACATTTATTCAGTAAGTATGATTTTCAGCTGTCGAGCAGATATACTTTGGCCTATTACGGCATAACATAAAAAAGCAAATAATATTCATTGCGAGCATATAAAGAACTTTTTTTTAATGCAACACAATAATGTTGTTTTTGTTGCCTGTGAGAGCTCACTCGGGATGCAGCATGGCCCGTCCCACAGGCTGAGGCTGAACATCTGCCATCGGGAGATACATTTTCCTTTACAACCACTGAGATCCACATACAAAATGTCAGTCTCTACCTATTGATTCCTTTCAGCAATGTATAGAGGAGCAAGCTCCTTGTATTGTCGAGGACCATCGTAGCATAGTAGCACCAGCTGGGTACAGATATGTCAGAGTACTTTATACTTATATCACACTCATATCTACCTTTTCTCCTCGATATAGTTTGTTATTGCTCTCGTGCAGCAACCTCCTAGGTCAAGAGTGTGTTGCACCACATTCTAGGGGCCTTGGGTATCCCTGGTATAGACCAAAGAAAAAACTCCTTTATCTGTTTTACAAATGCAGTGCCACAGTCGGTTTTTGAGATGTGTAGCCTATTAGGCATGATAACTGCAGCTCGCTTTGCAAGCCGAGTTTAGAATGTCTACTATATCTGAATAGCACTGGATGTCTGCATTACACTTTGAGCCTTAATTAGTATGGACTGTCAAAGGGTTAAGCCTGGGGTCTTCAACCCTGTCTTTGGTTGTCTAGGCCAAACTATGTTTGTAGGGTAACCAGCCAAACAACCTTCATTCCTGTACTAAATACACCCCCCATTCCATTCTATAATAACTATATAGCCTATTCCTATGCGAACATGAGTTTCACATGCATTACACGTGGACTTCCATTAGCTTTGTGTAAATTGTTATCCAGTTGTGGCACAGAAAATAAAACACATGCTTTCTTCTGTTGGCGAATGTCTGACTGTAAAGAGATCTGTTCCTCAAAGTGATTTTATGTTGATCCAATACAAGGTATCACATTATTATCAAACCCCATCTCTCGAACTGCTTTGGGAGTACCTGGTCAGACCCCGCTTTACCTTAAAGCAAGGGGGGCCCAACTCCAGTCCTCAAGGGCCACCAACAGGACAGGTTTTCAGGATATCCCTGCTTCAGCACTGGTGGCTCAATCGGTGGCGAAGTGCTGTGCTGTCGCAGGGACTGATTGAGCCACCTGTGCTGTAACAGGGATATCCTGAAAACCTGACCTGTTGGTGGCCCTTGAGGACTGGAGATGGCCGCCCCTGCCTTAAATCTTCCACCTCCTGCAGGATTATTTGCTTTACCGTCGCCGATAATTTAGGGCCATGTTTGCTTTTTTCGAAGAAGCAGCAATCCTGGAGAGCCATGGCATCGATGTGCAAAGTCCAGGAGGTCATTCTAACAGCGATGATGTTGATGGAAATGATTACTCTGAACAGGTGAGCATCAGAGCTTTTGTTTAGGACCTAATCCTAACAACAATCTCACTGGATAGATGACAGTATTGGGCAATCCCCCCTATTTTAACCTTTAATGTTGTACTAAATCTAAACCAGGGGGTCTCCTGGAGCTGTAGCACGCTATTTTTAGCCAGGGTAACCCCCGTTTCCTGAGATACTTACTTACCTTTTATGTGCTGGTGTTTCTCCAGTATGGCCACCATCCAAGGTACAAACCCCATGGGCCAGTAGAAAGCCGCAGTGTCATCATAGGAAGAACGGGCTTTCAATTGGACGACCCCAGTGGCAATCCTTTGATTTTGCTTTAATTTTGCCAACTTACGGTATACATCAGTAAATATCACAGTAACTGGACGGCTTCCCGGAACTAGGAATAGCACGGGGGATTGCTGCTTTAAGAAAAGAAAGAGAGGGATCATCTTGTGGGGTCCCAATACACAAAACTAGAAGGTCATTTCCAAGAGCGTGCGCACACCAGGTTTTATTCTCACTCACACTTGATATTATTATCTAATGGGGTAGAATGTCACGGCGGTGTTCCCGCTGGACATTTTCTTCACGTGAAATAATAATGGAAAGTAGGAACACTTTAGCATTGCCTCCTCTGTGTGTGTGGAGCGCTGCAAGCTCGAGGAGCAAAATAAACAGTTGGTGGAACAGACCCATGCTCCAAATATTCACAACCTCGGGTATTTTGGGAAATGTGCAGAGGGTAATTTATCAAATTGAAGGACTTGTGCTTGACATTATGATATGAAAATGGGCATACCTGTGCATTTGAATTGCATTATACATCTATTGTTAATCAACTAGTTGCTATATTTATTTTATTGTTTTTTTCTACTTCTGCATACATAGGATGACAGTACTAGCCATAGCGATCATCAGGATCCTATCTCATTAGCGGTGGAAATGGCAGCCGTCAACCACACCATTTTGGCACTGGCCCGGCAAGGAACTAACGAGATCAAGACAGAGGCGATCGATGACGACTGATACCTTTTAAACAACGGGACGGGTCAAACTGAAAAGTTACTTAGATTTAGACGTAGCACCTTAGCAATCTTTCCTCAGCCCTTAATATGTGTTCCTCTTACAGTATAACTGCAGTCTCTTGTACGTCGCGTTAGCTGGTAGGGTCTCGTTCTGTGAAGATGGCATGGTGCCCTTAGCCTTCGCGTATGCTCTCTCAGTATTAATTTCAACAATAATTGCCCATCTTCCCTCTCCCAGATCCCGCCGGGTCTACAAAACTTCACTGTTCCATCATTGCATTCCAATATAAAAGTGCTTCCAGTCCTTACATACAAGCCTTAGGCACCATTAAACCTCCCCAGGCATCTTATTTAACAGATTGGTCCAAAACGAGGACCTGTAAACGAAATATTCATGATGGCAAGGACCAGTACAAATAACATGTGTGAGAAGACAGCCCCAAATTACGCACAGACTCACTCCCGGACACACCGCCTTCCTCCAGAGACTCACTCCGTGCCCTTTTACTGTAGCACTTGCACAGAACTTCCGATCCTTGTTTCCTTTGTATTGTAGTATTAGATCAGCAGTACAACTCCCAGCATTTCATGCGCAATGTAGGGGGACTAGTGCAAAGATTCTGGCAGAGACAGGTAGCTGGTGAGGAAACCCCTTTTGTGTAGCACAGTGTAGTCTACCAGTGGTTTTTAAGCTTGGGCGCTCTCCAAATCGTAGAAAGGTAGTTTCACTTTTCGTCACTAATACACTACAAAGTATACACTAGTAATGTCTACATTGTGTACGGTCTAGTACTTCTAATGTACCTATAAATTGTGGTTAAATTAACCGTTTCCGTGTTTAAGAGGGCTGACTCGGATTGCCGTGCGTCCCACCTCACCTTCTCCACTCCAGCACTGACTACCTTCTGCAAATCAAGGGGCTACCGTTTCCAGTACAATGCTACAAGGGGCCGTGAGATAACGATACTATAGTTGTTCTTTCATCTTACTTTATAGGCTGCCATACACACACCAACAGCAGAAATGAGCTGCCATAAATCCACCCCAGAGGTGGCTACTTAAAAGCCTCTGAATTTTAAAAGTTCCATCCTACAAAGTGTTGTATAAATCCATGATCTCATGATTGTTCATTCCCCTGCCTCCAGAGCAGTATTTTGCAGACTCTTCCGGTAGTCGTAGGGTTAAACCCAGGTGTTGTCCAGGCTTACTTTGCATGCGAGGAATTAAATATATCAGACTAGAAGATGCATTGCCTCATAAAGTTCTCATTCTGTGCCTTACTCCCTGTATGGTGGTGGCTGTCCTACACTAGGGGGTTTATTCCTTAAAGTGCAACAGTGCCAATTGGGCACCACTTCCCGACGGACACTCCCGTTCAAGTCAGACGGGTGGTTTTGTGTGCGGTTGTTCCCGATTTGGCATTTCCGCATTGTAATGAATAAGCCCCTAGGAGAGCCCATTGAAGAACAGTACATAATACCATTTCATGAATGATCCCTCTGTATTTTTTTATGTTCCACCTTCTAAACCACATGGTTCCCTTCAAGGCATAGAAATGCACAGGACCAAGCGGAAGTAACAGCTGTGATATGGTTCATAGGTTCAAAATAGGTGATTGATGCCTTTAAAAAATGTAGACAAGAACAAAGTTTTAGGGTTTTGTTTAAGCATTTTGGAACGTTTATCCTGAAAATGTTTACCATATGGAGTAAACATATATAAATCTGAGGGACCATGCAGCTAACAACCGACTTTCGTGAATCCTTAACATCTTGACCGTCTTCTTAAATCTCCTACACCTAACTCTGGCATCTGTTCATTCTTTTTAAACCAGTAACAAAAGTAGAAACTTTGTACTGTAGGATGGTGCTAGCACATAAGAGACAGGTTCCGAAGCCGTAATAAAGTGGTGTGTAGACGTATTCACCCCCTATTAATCATCCCACAAGTTGTTGAATTATAAATAATGTATGCACATTTTTTTTCAAACAAACTATTTTTATACAAAGCTGTAGTGGTTAAACTGAACACATATAAGGAGGAGATTAAATGTCAGCAAAGCGGAAAAAACAGTGACATTTACTGGTTGCATAAGTACTCAGCCCCTAAAGTCAGAACTTGGTTGATGCACCTTTTGCAGCAATTACGGCTATGCGTCTTTTTAGATCGGTCTCTACTAGCTTTGCACAGTAGGATGGTGACATGTTTGCCCACACTGCAGTGTGGCTTTGGCTTTGTGCGTCGGGTCATTGTCCTGCTGAAATGTGAATTTCCTCCCCAGTGTCAGTGTCCTGGCTGACTTAAACAGGTTTTCCCCAAGGGTTCGCCTGAACTTTGCATGATCCATTCTCTCCTCTATCCTGACCAGCTTCCCAGTTCCTGCTGAAGAGAAGCTTCCCCGTAATATGATGTTGCCTCCACCATGCTTGACAGTTGGGATGGTGTTGACTGGGTGATGTGCAGTGTTGGGCTTGCGCCATTCGTAACACTTGAAATTTAGACCAAAAAGTTACATTTTGTTCTCATCTAACGACAAAACCTTTTTCCAGATGTCTACAGTGTCATCTACATGCTTTTTCGCAAAACCAAAATTTGACTTTTTGGTCTAAATTCCAAGCGTTGCATCTGGCGCAATCCCAACACTGCACATCACCCAGTCAACACCAACCCAACTGTCAAGCATGGTGATGGCAACATCATGTTATGGGGACGCTTCTCTTCAGCAGCGACTGGGAAGCTGGTCAGGATAGAGGGGAGAATGGATTTGGCAAAGTTCAGGCGAATCCTTGGGGAAAACCTGTTTGAGTTCAGCCAAGACACTGACACTGGGGAGGAAATTCACATTTCAGCAGGACAATGACCCGACGCACAAAGCAAAAGTTACACAGGAGTGGTTGAACAAGAAGAGAATTAAGGTTCTTGAGTGGCCCAGTCAAAGTTCGGACTTGAATCCAATCGAACATTTATGGCAAGACTTGAAGATTTCAATCCACCGACGTCCCCCAACAAACTTATCAGAACTGGATCAATGTTCCAGTGAACTGGGCAAAAATGTCGCCATCCTACTGTGCAAAGCTAGTAGAGACCGATCCAACTAATTCCTGCAAAAGGGGCTTCTACCAAGTACTGACTTAAGGGGCTGAATACTTATACAACCAGTTCATTTCAATGCTTCTTTTCACATTTGCTGACATGTAACCTCCTCCTCATACAGCAGTGTTCAGTTTAACCACTACGGCTTTGTAGCTTTGAATAAAAATAGTTTGTTTGTTTGTTTGAAAAATTGCACATACGTTATTTGTAATTCAACAAAATGTGACATGATTAATAGGGGGTGAATGTTTTTGCACACCACTGTATATACGGAGATACCATGCAGAATGAACTGCCACACCAAGAAGGCGGTGTATTACAAAAACAGCAGGAGGTACTCCACTAATTGAGGGATCAGAAACGTTGCTTGTTTTCTGTGTTGAACATACTGTACAGTAAACCACACACAGTCTTGTTGTTGTGGCAGCTCATCCTGTACAGTATGTAAGTAATTCACTCTGGTCCTAAGGGGTACTGCGCCTAAAGCGACCATGGGGTGGTAAGCTCCAGTCCTCAAGGGGCACCAACAAATTGGGTTTTCAGAATTTCCCTGCTTCAGCGCAGGTGGCTCAATCAGTTGATCAGTCATAATGACTGAGCTACATGTGCTGAAGCAGGGATATCCTGAAAACCTGATCTGTTGGTGGCCCTTGAGGACTGCAGTTGGTCACTCCTGTTGTATCCCCTTTTGGAAAAGGTTTTGGGGAAAAGAAAAGAAATTGTCATCTTAAATAGGTTCTTGTTTTCCTCTCACCTTCGGAATTGCATAAATATACAAGTATGTAGGCTGGAAAGCAGCAAAATTAAATAGTTGCAGAAACGCAAGTAGATAGATCACAATAACAAGTAGATATTGCAACATAATCAGACCCAAATGACCGTTTTGGCATCCAGAACATTATAGGGGGGCCTGGCAGCAAGTAACCGTGGGTATCCTAAAAGGTTAAATTCATATAAATAATCATTGTTATTTCAGGCAGGCCGGACTGCTGCTTTGAAGGCATTAATATTGCTAAATGGACCGGTTCATGCTTTCCTAACTCCAGCAATCACTGGCTTATCGAGTGACGTATATCGGTGATGGTGGCCAGTACAGGCGGATACTTACAGTACAGCTTGTAAAGCATGTTAACGCTTTAGTATGTAAGATAGCAGTGGTTACAGTATGCATGAAGGCTCCACAATATTACTCTGCTGAAAGGACTTCCACGCGTTAAATATGAAAGCATTGATTTTCCTTTTCCAGTCGTCTTCTGATGTACAGTAGGTCTTTTCTAAAGGGTGCACTAATTTATCTGCAATGTTTTTGAACAGTGTTGCCAGAGGAACCTTAAACCTATTGCAGGTCTCTCTGGCAGCAAAAGTGTTCACCTAGTAATTGCCAGAAGGGCTTGTATTTTGTGGCATGGCAATTTGTGGCAGGACTAATGCATTCTGAGCATCCCCATGACATTCTCTGCTAATAAAACGAAAATAAAGTTGTACTGTAGGTGGTTTGGTGGGAGCTGACCAGTTTTGAATAAGGCCCTTGAGTTCATCAACAATCAGACACTGGTGGGTAGGAAGGGGGCTTTTACTTAAGTGTGCTTCTGCTTACCACATGTTAATAGGCATCCAGACATTTGTAAAGAAGGCAAGCTGGCTAGACTTGTTGATTCTCTGTGGTTAATCAGGTGGATTATGTGACTACAGTAGGTGTTAGTCTTCACATTTTAAAAGAATGAATGAGATTGGAGTTTTTGTTATTTTTTTTTCTATTAATAATAATTTTATTTCATATAGCGCCTTTCTCCCAATGGGACAATTACAGTATAGCGCGTGATATGCAGCACGTAGGATTGTTACAGACACAGCAGCCCCTGCCCAGATGAGCTTACAATCTATGTTTTTGGTGCCTGTTGATACCTATATCTAGTTGATAAGCGCCTGTTCAAACCAATGCATCTGTAATGTGTCACGGGCCTTCCTACAGAGAAATAATGCAATCTACTGTGTGAAAATACAGCATCGTCTGGCCACACAGGAAGAAAATGACTGCTTGATTGGATACGTGTTTGTTTTGTGTTGAAAAACAAGCCCAGGAATATCCTGCAGAGCGTTCATACATAACATTAGTACTGCATCTTTTAGTATGCCGCAAACATGCTGCAGATCAAGAGATTTAATGGTCGTGGCTGTAATTGGTGAAGAAACAGTCAGCTGGGAAGATGCATTTTGAACCAAATTCTCAAGTGACCCCACAAGACGGGGCTTTTAAAGTTAACCCTGCTGCACCACTCAAAGTGAATGCTCTACTGCATAATCCTAATGTTACTAATCATTACAATTGTGTGGTTCCTCTAACCCAGGAGTGCTCAAGCCAACGGGTCAGGTTTTCATAATATCCCAGCTTCAGCAGGGGTGGCTCAATCAGAGGCTCAGTCAAAGACTAAGCCTTTGATTGAGCCACCTGTGCTGAAACAGGGGCTGATTGAGCCACCTGTGCTGAAGCAGGGATATACTGAAAATCTGACCTGTTGGGGGGGGGGGGGTGGCTGGGGCTTGAGGACTGAATTTGGCCCACTGTATTGAGAAATAGACGTCTTTATTCACAGCAGGGATGTAGCTATAGTATTTGTAAGATGATAGAAGGCATAAGTTGTGGAGAAATGGGAGTAAGCAAAGCGCCTCCTTAAAGCAGCAAAGCACGATGCACTAGTTTTTCTTCATCTTTTGCAGTTCCCAGTTTGAAGCACGGGCTCCCGGAGCTATACGGTGTTAATTTCAGTTCCGGGGACCCACTGCTAGCCGAGATACCTACCTCCGTAGCGGGTTGGCAGTATCTCGATGGAGTTCAAATGTCCAGGTCACGCAGGCCAATAGGAAGCCGCAAGGCTTCCTATTGGCCCGCGGGACATTTAAAGCTGCCATTTTGCTCGTCGCACAAACTCCCTGGCTACACAGATACTGGCACCCCCCTACAGAGGTCTCTATCTCAGCAAGTAGGGCATCCCCGTCGCTGAAATGAACACAGCTCTGCTCTGGAGACCCCCTGCTTCAATCCTAGAACAAAAAAACAAACAAAAGGATGTTGTGCAAGATGTTTTCCTTCTTTAATGTCATTTGTATTTTTGGGGATGGTTCACTAGACTGCAATAGTGTGTGTGTGTGTGTGTGTGTGTGTGTGTGTGTGTGTGTGTGTGTGTGTGTGTGTGTGTGTGTGTGTGTGTGTGTGTGTGTATTTCACCCAGATCCAAAGAAGACACAGCACATCAGGTAAGTCAACAAAATACTTACAATGCCATGGCTAATTACTTGTACTGCAAGTGATACCAAAAATAAGGAAATGCAACGTTTCGGGGCTAAGTTCATGATGTGCCGTGTCTCCTCCTGTTTTATGGATGTGGGTGAAGTATGTTATATGTTTATCTATTACCTTATGCCGCATGCACTCGCTATTATATGCCTTTTCTGGTTTAAAATAACTGTATGTCTGTTTATCTGCCTGAGCTGAAATAACGCGGTTGTCTAAAAAATGTGTGTCATTGATACTTGAAACAGAGAGTTTCTTACACTTGCTGGCTTTGCTGGATGATTGAATAGTAATTATAGTAGTTAGTGTTATAAAAAAAAAATCAAACTCCTATTTGGCCGGATTTACTAAACCGCAGCACTATGATCACCTGCTGCAAGTGCAACACTGCTTGCATGGCACAGTATGTCTGGGTCAGGGCTGCTCAAATCCTGTCCTCAAGCCAACCCCTCCCCCCCCCCCCCACACCCCAACAGGTCAGGTGTTCTGGATGTCCCCGCTTCAGCAAAGGTGGCTCAATCAGTCCCTACTTCAGCACAGGTAACTCAGTCTTTGACTGAGCCTCTGATTGAGCCCCTGTGCTGAAGCTGGGATATCCTGAAAACCTGACCTGTTGAGGAGGGGGGGGAGGATTGAGACTGGAGTTTAGCACCTCTGGTTTAGGTGACTGACTGTTTGTAAGTAATGACCCTATACTTTTGGTTTTCTTGTGACCGAAACCTCACCACTTATTGCACATTACAGCGCAAGATCTCCCATATAAACGCACACACGCGTATGTATGTATATATGTAGTGGGCAATGTGATATATTTAAAGGGCCACATATTGCCTCTCTCTCCCCAGGGCACAGGGAGAAGGACGTTACTGCCGCGGGTCGGAGCCTCTCCCGTCTCCCTCCAGTCCGCTCCTTTAAGAAGGTGCCCTGATGAATCTAGTCCTGCTCCTCGTTTTACACTGGGAACCAGTAAATAGCACAGTAGCAGGGTGGTATTTATCAGTGCACATCACCAAGCAGCTGAGGAAGTGGCTAAGATCTGTGGAAGCAATGTCCCTGCTCCCTCTGTGCAGGGGGGTAAGGGGAGAGAGGGCTGCTGGATAAAGCAGCAGTCGGGGGCCGCAGGTGAAGCGCTCATTGGCCGTATGCATATGCTGTTGTATTCTGCATTATCACTGCCATTGAAGCCTACGGAAAATCTTTGATGTTCTTCATTATGAACGGGTACAATAATCTTGTCTGAATCTGTCTGTATATATGTACATATACACATATACACATGGATATCTATTTACATATAGAGTAATAAAAGCTGAGCTTTTGCATATTCAAACCCTGGGTAGGTATGGAAATAACTGGAACTAATAGATAAAGCCCATGTTGGACACAAGATTGCAGTTACTGTGACATGTCTGCCTAGCCTGAGCACATATTTATTTTGCTGAAATCACTTATTAATGAATGAACCCCTTTGATTTAGAGGGGGCAGCAATGCATGTGTATGCAAAGTGTTGCCGGACCGCAGCAGCAAAGGGATTTGAAGCAATGCAGACTTGTCTGTTCAAAAAGGTGTTAACCTAACTTAGAAAGAGGAAGTGTTATAATGGCATCGTACCCCTAAAGTCTGATATTAGTATGTGCTGCACAGGCAAAACCCTCTTGTGTCCTTCTCCCTTATCTTTATAGCCCCTCTGACAGGAACTGGATGGGCTAGAGGTTGTGTAAACACTTATTTGCCAAGGGGAACTAAAACATCCAGATGTTTGCTTTAGGTACTGTCTGATTATTATTTTTTGAGGCAAACAATTACATTGTTTTCTGGGGGGGGGAGGGGGAAGGAGGTAACATATTGGAAGCTGGCCGTCATTTCATCAGTATTGAGATAAGACATTAGCTTTTAGTAGAGTGGCATAAATAAATGATGGCGCGTGAAAGTGACAACCCCCGTACAGCAATGACCAGAACACTTTTGAGAACATTCACATGTTTCAGACAGGTCCACAAACCTGCCTTACCCCATAATCACACAGCGTACAGTACTTGCACTGCAGCAAAGGATTCTGGGTGATGACATGCAAATGAGCACTCAGTGTGCTTCCTATCTAGTTTAACATGGATCCCTTTAAGCTTATGCCTGCTGTTTAACACCGCTTTTACATCAAAGCCGTTGTTCATAAAAAAATGTTGCATGGCCGGCAAACCTGCTCACAGGCAGCTGTGAGGGTTGTGGGCCTGCCGGAGATGTCGTTTTGCTCATACTGCAGGAGTGCACTTTATCACTGTTGTATGCAGCAGCAGCAGCAGCAGCAGCAGCAGCAGCAGCAGCAGCAGCAGCAGGCAAATCAAATGTATCCCAAAAGCCATCTCTCTCATTCTGAGAAACAAGCAAACTTAATCAGGCATGGCGGAAATCCGCAGTTGACCAGCAAACTTCCCATTCGTTTATCAAACTTCTGGTGCGAGCGGTAAAAACCTTGACGTGTCACTGCTGTGTCTGCCAAAGCCAATGAGGAAGAAAGCTGCACGGTTAGGGAGACTGCACACACTATTACAGCTCGGTACAAATGACTTATTTATCCAGGGGCTCTTACCTTTTGATTCCACCATATTTATTTTCCTTATAACAATTGTCATTGAATGTTAGCACTTTTTTATTTTATTTTTAATCGAATGATAGATTTTATGCTGTGATGTGATAAGACCACAAAGGAATCCATTACTGTAATTAGCTGCAATTAAACTACTTCTAGGTGCTTAAAACCCAGTTTAAGTTGGGAAACTAGGAGTGTTCGCACTCCTAATACAGTACAGTGCAGATAACTTGTTGTGTTAATGACATTTTTATTATTTGATCCTGTAAATATAAGATAAAATGCGGTGGCTTTTGGCAAATATATTTTCTGAATCAAACAGATGTTTAATTTTTATATTTAAATATATTCACATATATATAGTGTATATATATATTGTTTGCTTTAGTGTGAAACTATTTAGTGCCGGTTTTTCTTATGTATATCTTTTGAATCAATGAAGTTTGGGTGCCTTAATATCTGTGAATGACCGTTATGTAGGTTGGTGACTGCTGTATATGGTGTGTATTGTATAAATGTGTAGTCCCACATTGGACCGAGCGAACTAATGGCAGTGATGTTAAAAGTTGGTGATGTCTAAAAAATATGGTCATTAAAAGTACTTTTAAATAACTTTTTAATATATCTTAAAAAGGCCGTCCAAGCGGCACTTAAAAAACAATGTTTTAATATATGCAGCCTTTGATTAAATTTATTGAAAACTAATTACCTAAGCTGCCAATTGATTTGTTGTCCCGTGATTGATCAGCAAAGATTCCGCTTCCCAGGGTTCACGAAATGGCTGCCTTTCAGTTTCAATCAACCCTTTCAGTCAGTGTAACTCAGCAGCTACAATGTTTCCTTATACTACTATGGTAACATTATCTATTGCTACAGTTTGCAGCTCAAACGGTGGGGAATGTTGGCAACAGATTATCACAAACAGGCAAATATCTTGCACTGCTGGGTAAGTGGGCTAAATCCTGCTATAGAAATCAAAGGATGCTCAGTATATTAAAACTCATTAAAAATGTCAAAAAATAAATAAATGTAGTGAGTATTATCTAATACTACAGGGCTGATTTTATTTATTTTTTAAAAACCACGTAGGATATTGCTTGGATTGCTCCCTTAAAATGTTTATAAATATTGAGACTTGATTTCAGCCCCCTTATCTTCTGCCTTCTGTTCGTCTCCCTGCCGGGTTAATACCTGCTGCTTCTCATGTGAAGGGGAGGGTAGGTTCACAAATCTGGTTGTCTCATTATTGGGTGGCGAACACAATATAAAATAACCGTCTTTCCCCCCCCCCCCCAGCGAAACAACAAATGTAAAAATGACTTCCGAAACTCAGCTGATTTTTATTTATTTAAAGCGAGCCAATGACACCACATGAATAAACATAATGAACATATCACTGCTTCGGGTCACTTTGGTCCAAAGTTGGGACATCAATGTTGGGGTTGAGGATACATGAGCAATGCTTTGCTTTTACATGCTGTGCTTGTTCCCTGGTAGTATTCACCATAATCTGTTGGTTTGTATTTCCCACATACAGCATTACTTGATTTTAACTCCCTTTGCACTAGAACAAGGTCCCAAGAACCTACTATTGTGCCGGTGAACTCCTTAATAACAGCCGTACTCTCACCACAACATATGGAAAATAACCGGGGTGCCATATGACTGCCTGGCTTAAATACTGAGCAGAATTTAATTTGTCCTCTCCCTTCCATAGAGACTGAAATAAGTGTGTTAATTTCCTATCTGTTTCTGTAAGATTTCTAGTGCACTAACAAGTTAAAAAAAAAATAGCTTGTTATGCAGGAAAGCATCAACGGAAAAGTGACGTAGAATTATATAGAAGGATTACTGAGGTGAAGGTCGAACACTGCAATTACCTAAGAAATACATTGATTAAATCAAAACTGTGAACGGCTTCCAAGTATCTTTACTTGCTGTAAGTATTGAGTGTATTAAACCTTGGCTCCCATGGGGACGTTTTTGACAGTAATAGCTGGCTACGAGTAGCCGTGTTGGCTCCTGATTCTGTGTGTAGTTTCCTAGAAAACGGTCTCACGTTCTCACGTAAAGATACAAAATAAATGCTGTATCTTTCTTCAAAATGCTTGTTTGGTATACTTTACCATTAGTGGTTCCCCGCACCAATTAAATGCTCTATGCAGCAGCTTGTTCTACTTGATTATGTATTCCAGTTAACGTCTGTATAAGCCAATTTAATTGATATTAATAATACTTCTGTTGGTGAGTGTTAACATTCCCAAAGTCTGTCTTGCTTTCCCTTGTTGGCAAAAAAAAAACCCCGTTTATCTTTCTTTTGCTGCGATCACCGCACCGCAGACATTTTTTTGTTACCAATTAATGAAACATAAACTGTAAATGTGTTTTTTTTTCCCTCTGTTTTTCTGTGTACTATAAATCAATGATCATATCAAAATGCACCCCCACCCTGCAGAAGACTGCAGTATTATAACTATAGATAGAATATTGTACTATTATTTTAATGTATTTTTTTTTTAGATCTATTCTCAAACAACCCCCTTCTCATATGCCAACCAGATTTAGATATTCAGTTACTCAACATTAGCCTCTTTATCGTCTAGATCAGAGGCGGCCAACTCCAGTCCTCAAGGGCAGTCAGGAGGCCAGGTATTAGGGGTATCGCTGAAACCTGGCCTGGTGGTGGCCCTTGAGAACGGAAGCTGACCACCCCTGGTGTAGATCTCTGATGGAGTATTTGTCAGTCTCTCCTATTCGCCCCATGTTACACTGTGGGGAAAAGGACACCTGTCAGCAATGGTTTTTAAAGACCCGTTATTTTTAGATACTGTTTTTTTATTCTCTTTGTATGTCATGAAAATCAATGCCGCTCTAGCCTTTCTTTTACACTGCATATTGTGTTTGCAGGATGCTATTCTTCTCAAATTGTTCTCTGACCCTTTAAACAGGCGACTCGCTACACCCTTACTTTGTATCGATTGGTTTTTTTTCTCTCCCTTGATTACAAAATTGGATTCCAAAACTCAATAGAGTGAGATGTGATTGTCATTTTAGTTCAACTTTAGCTTTGTGTGTCAAACCAGTATGTGTACTACTAAACTGGGGCTACGTACTTGGACAAATTTGGAACAATAGTGGGGTAAAAAAAAATTATGTCATTTTACACCTCTTTGTGTCAATGTATGAAAGCACTTTGCTCCAATTTTGCACCATATTTGCAATTTGGGTGGTGTTATCCAGCACGCGCGTTGTAATGGAATTTATTAACTTTGGTGCCTGTCTTGCTTAGTTACTTTCCCTTTTAGTGCTGCCAAAATAACGGCAGGTATTAGGCGGCAGGAACCTTTGTGCACTCTGTTAATACAATTATTTGCGCAGACAGTCTGTCCCCCCCCCCCCCATATGCCGTTATCTCCTGGTGAACTATTACATGTATTTCTTGTTATAAGTTTACCAATTCGGTGGGAGTCAGTGAAAACATATTTAATTGGGTATTTAGTTGAATGGTTCCACTGTGATTTAGCCCTCGGTGTCCCCTGTAGACATAGCTACTCTACGTCATGGGGTCTGGCACACCAGGTGACCCATGAACGTACAGTAGTACTGTAGCTACGTCATGATCTTCCGACTCGTTTTTCTAGGGAAAAGATGGCGTTCTATGAGGAAGTGAAATGGAAGGAGGACTCCTTCCATTATGTCATTGGTGACTGAGCGATCACATGATGGTGAGTGCCACGGCCCCCTCCAGCACTCAACGGGCTAAGCCAATATTAAGCTGTTGACTACTAAGCTTGATTTAGTGTCCTATTAAGTGCATGTTCATTCCTTATGCAAAATTACTGATCAGATTGGCCCTGAGCTTTTTTTTGGGTGACAACTCTGCATAATGTGAGCCTTTTGTGAGTAGTGTTGACCACTGGAGATCTTTGAAAACAACATTTAAAGATGACTTTTTTGTACATGTACAGCTTTGTACATGAGTTTTCAAGACCTTACATCATTAAGACCAACATTTCATAGTGACGTGGCTAACGGTTTATTAGGTCTCAAAAACACATGTTCAAAAACGAATTGTTTTACATACTGCACAGGTGATATCGCTCTTGTTATATCTCCCAGGCCTTGTCATTCTTGATGCACCTTTTTAGCACATTCAGATGTCAAATCCTATACTTGATGTGGGAAAACTACCCAAAAGTGACATCTGTATGGACCATTCACCTCCTTTTGCTTAGCATTGTTGGACTAGAGATGTTTTATATTTCTCTGCATCTGGAAATGAACTCATCAAGCTGTGCTAGTTTTTGAAGATGTGTTGAGAGGTTTCTCTAAAAACATAGACCCCATCTATTTAATGTAATCTACATATTAAACATTCCGTGGGGCAACAACTGCTCAGGATGTAGCAAAGAAAAACAATTCCAATAAAAACAATGAGGTCTTCTTTCTAAGACGCACCTTGTTTTGTACCAGAAAATCTTTGATACGGTCTCTTCATGTAACTTAATTACCAATTTAGTTTTTTGGCGGTTTGCACATTTTTATTTTTTTTGAACGCTTGGATATTGTCGCCCATAATTATCAGCCCTTTCAAGGTCAGTTTTGGGGAAACGATGAAGGATAATTTGCAAACTAAGGATCAACAAAAGTATGAAAAAGATGGTCAATGTAATGTTCCTCTGCAGCTGTGTAATGATGTAAAGGGAATCTCAAGAACATAAGGTAATTCGAAACGTAAAAGGTAATCGGAACATAAGGAAAAGACTAAAACCTAAACTCGTGCGGTTAGGAAAATAATTTTCGTGTATTATTAACTTTTGTATAACACCAAGAGGGATCCTAGTTGTATGCACTGGAGTGGTTGAAGAAATTGTTGGCTGGTCTTTGCAGAGCAGCATATACTGTATGGAGATTTGAGTCTATATAAATGTTTCACATTTTGGGTGGTGCCTTCATTGCTTTGTGTCTATTTCCTGTATCTCATCACGGTTCGTATATATATATATATATATATATATATATATATATATATATATATATATATATATATATATATATTGACTAAACATAAACAGTTGCAGTATCGGTATCGGTTTTCCTTCAGTGGAAAAATTATTATTTTTTACTCGGTGGAATATTTTTATACAGTATATCTGCACTGCCATAGCATGTCGAGGGTCAGAAAGGCCTGCCAGCATTGCATTGCCTCCCCGTTTGACCCTTTTACTGTCAATGGCCTGCAAGCATACCCATGGCAGGTTAAGGGGCATTACCCTTTCAGGGCAATTCATTATACTCCAAAGTGAGACTTGCATGGGTGTCTTCGGCCGATCGTACCTTCGGAGTATATTGAATGACTCCCTTAGTACCCATTTATCTTGGTGTTGAATTTACTAATAGAACTTGTAAGAAGATAACAATACATGAGTATAACTGTGGTCTTTAAATTTCATAAGGAAACAAATACTGAATTAATAAAACACTCAGTCCCCCCAACTCAGAAGTGGTTGGGTTCTGTTTTCCATGTGCTTGCTGAACATAGGACTGTCCTTGCCAATGTTTTGGGGATGTGTAACATGACTATTGTCCGTGTAGATACTATAGGCCATATATACAATTTGCCTGGGCTGTAAGGGGCCTTAAGGCTTTGCACCATTTAATAAATCCGAAATGTCAGGACAACAATCTGTAACTGTGGGATATGGTTGTGGACCTTCAGAACGTAACAAAATGTCTTTATCAATTTGCAGTGAAAGGTGCCATAATAGTGCCATAGAGAGATCGAGGGAAATCATTGTTTTTTTTTATATATATATATAATATTTATTTTTTTGTAATTATACTGCTGTAGACAACAAAGCAATATGAGGTACATATTTATTTGTCTTTTCACAATCCCAGTCAGCCTGCGATGCATGGCATTACCATCTTCAGCACCAAAGAGGCCAAATGTACCCACTAAATACCTTCCTATTGCAGTCATTCCACGTACATGTATCGTCACCTGTGACTGTGTGGGGCTGATTGTTTAATGACAAGCAAGATATAGTAGCAAAGTAACATCACACTGTGATAGCCAAGGATTAACAGCAGGACCAGCCACAAAATAACACCTCCATGGATTATTGGAAAAGGTTAGGGCCGCCACCCTAAAATCGAATGATAAATGTGATTTATAGAAGCAATCCTGCCTACTCTGGAGGTTTTTTTTTTTAATAAACTTTATATTTTGATCAAATCCTCCCCCGAATCTCAGAACTGATCATTTTTATATATTTTTCTTTCGAAGCGACAAAGTTGTCCAGGATAAGCGCTGGAACACACACAGGTTTTGCAGACATTTTTGCGTCCAGTAATGCGACGCATTAAAATATTTAATGCGCCTGTTAATGCGTCGCCATTGAAAACCATGGTAACGCATGCACACATTATTTCTCCTCAATGCACTTAACGGATGAAATAACGTCTGCTACCTCCGTAGGCTTTTTCAATAGCTGAAAGAGGAAGTCCAGTGGCTGTTTGTCAATAAATAAAATAAAGGGAAATGGCAAACTTCTTTGGCCGTTTTAAACTTAAAGATCTTTAAATAAAATAAATAAGACTGGTCTTTTTTTAATTTTTTTATATGAGGTTTACACAGTGATTCCTTTTAGATTTAGAAAATCCCACTCACAATTCATTGTGCTCATTCTTTATCGAAATATGTATTTTAAAAAATATATATGATATAGTGATTGCGCCAGTAATTGAGCATATCTAGTAGAAATCCAATGTTTTGGCGTCTTATCTGGATCTTTCTCAAGCCAATGAGTCTTCTTGAACCCATTGTGTGCTGTGTAATTCCCAGGGTGGTGATGGCATAGCCCTAAATCCTGATATCAGAAATGGAAGAGGACGGGCTTCTTTCTCTTCCATAGTCATTGCAACTGTGGCTCTGGGTACCACAGCCGCAATCTCCCCTGTAAATGAGCCACAAAGGCAGGACGTTCAAGGAATATGCTAAGGTGCCTTCTCTTGTCATGTTCCCTGGACTTCATAAGTGCCTGACGTCTTCAGATAGAAAAGATGTTAAAAAAAAAGATTGAGTGACTCTCTAGCAGCTGCTTTTCAGTTTTGTATTTCCTATGTTATACGTGCCCTGTAGTGTGGATAACACTTGTGTTGAAATTTGCCTGCGGGGTTCAGTCTACCTCCGTCACGAAACCCCTCTTGTACAGCCTGCCTGATTCCTTCTATACAAACACACACGGAATGTAGATTCCCAAACGCCAACCGACCCTTCTCCTCAACACCACAACTGCTCCTACTGCAAATTGGATGCTGCTTTTTATTTTTAATGCAAAAACAATGGTTCGAAACTAATTTAAAAAAAATCCTGAATGAGAAGCTAAAGCTGAATTTATAAGCCTTGTTGCATATGAGCCAAAAGTGCAAAAAGCTCTATTATGAACTAACCTGCCACTCATATAAATATATATATATATATATAAATATATTAAGATCACACTGTTCTACAAAATTGTGTATTTGTATTTTTGTGTACGTACAATTTTCTGCTAAGCAGAAGGAGGATGTAGTATAGGATGAGCATTGAGAAAAGGCTTTGTTTTGTTTCTGTTAACCATATTTCTTTGTTACCTGTTTTTGTTAACCCTTCCGCCGCCAGAAAGGTTTTTTTTTTTTTTGCAATGCTATGTGACCCTACTTGGCAGCATAGGGGTTAACCATCCAGCTGCCTGTCTTGTCTTCTATGTGTGTGACACTGTTCTCAAAGATGCAGTACTTCTCTCCCTGTACAGAGGGCGCTGTTCACAAGCTGTAATACCAAGTGCCATGGGTTCAACTCTCTGCTTGGTCATGGACACTGTGTGAAGCACATAATGATCTTTAAAATGTATCCATCAGTAAAAAAAAAAAACTATGTTTACCTGTAGATGTCACATTCCATTTAACGCTGTAGTTCATTTTTATGATTTCCATTAGTAGTAGTCATACTGGCCAACTCTTTCTACTGTATTTATAAAATCTCCCCAAAAAGTTGCTGCAAAAATGTATAATTGTTTTACTTTCTCCTTAAAAGAAGTTCCCTGAAACCTCACTGAAAAGATTAGGAGATCTCCCAAATGGTTCAACCAAATCTCACCAAAAATACTATCTAGGTGTTGGGCTGCATAATGGTAATGGGAACAGGGAATCCATATAAGAAGCCGCCATCCATGTACTTGACTTTTAAATGCACGTTTGTGGTTGAAGTAGCATTTTAAACCATGAATTTCATGCGTTCTACCTTGAGGAGTTGTAGTAGCCACGTCGGTCCTGGCACTGCCTCT
Organism: Ascaphus truei; assembly: GCF_040206685.1. Lineage (NCBI taxonomy): Eukaryota > Metazoa > Chordata > Amphibia > Anura > Ascaphidae > Ascaphus > Ascaphus truei. The sequence continues at coordinate 403,166,850 of NC_134486.1, forward strand.
CTTTGAGGTAGTGATAACTTTTTAAGATCTTCTCTGCCAAAGTGGTCCACAACGCAGTGGGTAATAAACCGAAATAGTGGAGTGGAGAACGAGTGAGTCCTCTTAGGTCTCTGTCAAAGGCCTGAGAACTGAGAATCCTGAACTTGGACTTTCAAATACCTGAAGATCTCAGGAGCTTGTTCTTGGCCTAGTAAATCACATCGCTGCTTACAAACCAGCATGCTAAACCCAATATTCTCACCCCTTTATTTCATTTTTTTTTAAATGGTATATAATGACTGAAAATGCCTGCACTTTCCTCCCGTTGAAATTAGAATCCATAATTAATTACAATGGATTATTAATTGTTTACTGGACCAATGACAATGCATATATAAAGGTATGATTTTATGTATCTGTGCAACAATAATCCGTATTTGCAGGTGTGTAACACATTGTAGGCTTTGGTGGCTGGGAAGGGGGTGTAATGGTTACACCAGCAAAAAAAAAAAAAAATAGAATTTAAAATCAAGTATGCGGGTGCCGCTGCTGTAACTACAGATGTAAAATATGAGGGTGTTAGGAGGTTGGGAACAAAAGTCCCACAGTTCAAATCTCTGTTTTCATTGTTCACAAATCACCTGTACACACCGTAAGGCCAGGCTGTCTAAACAAGGATAATGGGTATTTGGAGCTCAATCCCAAATTAACGGTCATTGACTTGAATGGCATTTGACACGGGATAGAGCTCCCATGCCCCTTATCGGAGTTTAGCAAATCTTCACCTTTGTTAATTGCAGATTGAGAACATACAAAGTTTAACACTCCAGGCTGCTAGTAGCACAACCCTAATTTGAACACTGCCAACGTATACTACCTAAAGTACTGTAGATCAATTGAAGAAGTGTTACTAATATAGGCAATGTGACGAATGTGTCAATTTGTTGCTGCCAAAGATCATAAGATTTTAGCTTCAATTAGCAAAAACCCGACTGGGGTTGGGTAGATACCTTGGTGAATCTTACAGAGATTATCCAAGTGTGTTCCCTAACATTTTTGCAGAGCAAGCATTAACTTTCTTTCAACTGGTCTACATTACCTGTGCCTAGAACAAAGACAGGGCTGGGGCAGCCCAAGCAATGCTGCTGTCCTTCCCACAGAACCTTGGATGGAAGATGTGAAACCTGGACTGAATGAGTCTTGCGTTGCTAGCAGACGATTGTGATCACATGTTTAGCCTCGTAATTACATGCCCCTCCAGCAACATAGCAGCTAAACTGTTGAGGAACAGCAGCAATTTACTTCTAAATAAACACTGAGACCTTTATTATACTGTGAGAAGCCGCTGTTGTCATGTCAATTTATAATAGCAATAATGGGAGACGTTGAGCGCAGAATAGCGGCAGTTTCTAATTGGCCATTACAGGTGCACATTGACTTTAAACTTTTAATATGTAAGAGAATTATTACAGCTCCAGAAATAAACGTGTTCATTAGACAGTTCTGATTGAGACCCGGACCGAACATTAGTTGTGGCTAGAACATAAATTAGACCAAAATATTTCAAAGGCTTTGCACTGGTCTTTAACACTTTCACTGCCAGAGGAGCTTGGACCGCTCCTCTGGCAGCAAAACCGGTTAAATGTGCAACCACTCCTCTCAAGACAGAACAAATGTTACTACTTGTAAAAGTATTTAGCACTCTTTGAAACGGCTTTTTTCCATCTATAAAAATAAAAAAAATTACAAGACGCTAGCTTGCAAATGCAATGCAAGAGGTTAAGCGCACAAATATAAAGTGTTTTATTGAAAGGTGACACAAACACAAAATGTGTTTTACAATGTAGAGTATTGGAGTTTGCACCTTTTAATTATACAGATATCTTCACTCTGTTTCTGAATTACAAAGCTTTACGGTTTTGGTTACACAAAAAGCATGGAATAAGTATTAGTTATTTTAAAAAAAATAGATTTTTAACTGCTGGGCCTATTTTCGTTCCGCAGTTACATTTTTACAATTGATCAAAGATCATTCATACAGTCATTGAACCCTGTCAGTGCTGGATGGGATAGCAATACAGCTATATCAGCACTCGGCTAAAACTACTAAATCTTCTGTCTGAGTACTACAGCTCAACCCTGTTACAATGCGAATCCGCTTATAATGCGATGCAAGCGTGGCTCCCAATTTACCATATATACAGTACCATGCAGATCTTCCTACCATGCTGGCTCTCGCGCTGATTTTCCTCTCTCTCCCCGTCAGCCAGAAGCTGACGGCAGAAGTAGGGAGAGGAGAGAGCTGCCAGATGCTACTGCTGATGCCGGGTCACTCCTGAGTGGGGGTGTTGCTGCGCCCCCGGGCCTGGGACAGCTGGGAGAGTTATCCCACCTCTCCCCCTCCGGCAGCCGCAGAACCCCTGTAGGGTGCAATTCTTACAAGCAAAAAAAAATTCTAACGCGATGTGATTCTTTGGACCCCAAGCACCACGTTATAACGAGGTTGAGCTGTATATTTTGTACAGATGGTCTTTCCAATTGCTCCTAATCGCCCTAATACTTGCATCAAGACTAGATTTAGAAAGTCGGGTGGCTGTTGTAAAAGCCGAAGCTGTCTGAAAATGTCCACGATATCACCCATTGTATTAAAAATGAAAATCCGTCCAGTTCAAACTTTGACAAAAACCATCCGAATTTCACAACGTAGCCTCTGAGAACATCTTCAGGTTGCAGGAGCCAGATAGCAAACCGAAGCGCAAGTCCAATGCTTTGATATATTTTTAGCATGGATCCAGTTCAATGTTCTAGTAGCTGGAATGGTACATTTGCCATAGTTTGCAGCTTCTTTTTATACTGCAGATCGATATGCGAGTTCCTTACAGATGAAATTGTGCACAGAATTTTTGTAACCTCAAAAGTTTGTTCTCTAAGTGACACTTCAAAGGAATAAGGGACTTGTGAGGTTGTAAAAGCTCTGTACACCATACTGTAGTTTCATCCATTTCCATTATGAAAAAATCCCTTGTTGGCCCATTAAAATATATAACGGGCTACGACAAATTTTGAATGGATCGTGAAGATTTTATCTACATCTGTAAAACTGAATGGGTTAGAATTTGGTGAGCAGTCACATCCTGTGAAACAAAAGGTTATTCCAGCCTTTATAAACCATTACACCATTATTTAGGCCAAAATTACAGAGCAAGCGCGTAAGAGAACATTTGCAGTGAATATCTGTATGGGGGGGGGGGAAAACAAGACACTAGAAGCAGCATGGCGAGATTGAACAGAAAAATATTTACCTACCCCAGACCTGGAAATAAACGTGCTGAATTGTTTAAAGATAGAGCAGCAGCAGAACAGCACTACATTTCCAGCTCCCACTACTACTACTACTTAGAGACAATAGCTATGGAAAGATGTTCGGTGGGGCGCTTTGATATCTGGGATGTTCCTTTTGTGCTATTGACTGCAATACCCGCCAGTAGTTCTTCCTCACAGTGGGCACATTGAGGGACAATGTGGGCAAGAAGCAGCTGTCATTATTGGGAATCCCCCAGTATTTTGGGGGTTTGGGTACTCTGGTGAGAAGGGTATGTATATAATTGGAAGGACCAGGTGATACTCCTTTTTTTATTTATCATCAGAATCGTGATAATGTTCAAGGGGATTCCTGTATATACATTGCTGCTTTATCCTTGTCAGTACCTGAGGGTTTACCAACATATCGCATTGCAGGGCTGGCAATGAAGAGCGTATGCCTTGGGTTAAAGAAAGGGAGATTTAAAGACCAATATGTGAAAGGTTTCTCCTTTGGTGACCCTGTGACATGGCTGATCTCGTCATTTTCTCGGCTGCAGGGAGAGATGTACTGCACCTTTCTGGGTAGGGCTCTCAATTATAACAATGTGTAATAACTGTAGCAAAGTCCTTGTTTCTGTATGTGAATGGACAGAGAAACAAGCACTCTATTGTATTAAATAAGCAAAATAGTTTAAATGAGTCCTGTATCATTGTATCTCCTATTCTGGATTAGTGCCTTTTGGACAGTAGACTGTTCTGTAATTAAAATGTAGTATACTGCTTTTTTGTACAGTTTTGTTTTAAGAATTTTTTTTAATTTGTGTTTATTTTAGTATTGTACCTATTAGAAAATAAAAACATATAACTGAACTCTGCCTTGCATTTGTGTGTTCATTTACTTTGCAAAATGATAACCTGTCTTATCCACTCATCCTCATCAGGAACCAGGTATGATTTGTAATAAACAGTGGTTGGCCGAATGCAAAGGACCATAAAGGTAGACAATGTGGTGGATAAAGGAGCCTGGAACACATTATCCACCACATCGGATACATGTTCCATGTTTGGTAAAGGAGCCTGGAACACATTGCCAAACATGTATCTAATGTGGTGGATAAAGGAGCCTGGAACACATTGTCTTGGATACATGTTCCATGTTTGGCAATGTGGCATTAGGTGGCTGTTTTCAAGAGTTTCATGTTAGCCTTACATGGGCTGAGTTTTACAGTTACATACGTGAGAACTGTACTATTTCATACGTTTGCTAATTTCTGCCACCTATTTTGTCATACGGTGCTTTCCATGGGGCGTAGCCAGGGCTTCCTGAGGGGCGGGGCACTATTTACATGGAAGTTTATCCATTGTTTTTGCCACTTTCATGTCATATTCTTTGCTCCAACCTCCTCCACCACCACCACATCCCTACAGTATGTGTCTCAGCTCTTTTTCCCCTTTCTCTTAATGGTGCAGTTCCCCACAAAATGGACCGATCTTGAAAGAAAGCTTAATGTGATGTCCTTTAAAGCAGATTACAAACTTATTGTACTTGTTTTCCTTCAAGTGTTCATCCTGCTGTTTATTCTCACGGTCTACACTCAACCAGGCAAAAGGAGGGGGGGGGGGGGGTTCCCATGCAGATTACAAAGTGTTATCAAAAAGTTGTCTTAATTTACGCTAATAAAGTTATTTGAAGTTGTCTGATATCACTAAGGGAGAGGGGGCTGGCAGCCATTTAAATTTCTGTTTGGGGCTTATTTTGTCAAGAATAAAATGCACCGTTAGGTGTGAAATGACACGTTGAGGTGTGAAATTAAACAGTATAGTGAAGGTAGGATCTTTCCTCTGTATTTGTTATTTTTCTGGTTCATCTTGGTACAGGAAGCCTTTGGGCCGCTTTTTCAGAGCTAGATAAAATATGTGCCCGAAATTCATTAGTGCCCACGCTGTGTGCATGAGATTACTCATGATCCTAGCCACTGTGCTAAATCTTTACCCCTGTGCATGTGAGTCAGTGGCAAGCTTATGCCCTGAGTACATGGAGGAGACCACCCAAATATCAGACACTGAGCCAGTCAACATAAGAACCACAGGTATGGAAACAGGTCTAGTTTTAAAGGCAGGCATGGCTTCTGTGATCTCTCTAAGTCTAATGCGGAATGTACTTGGGCTACTGAAAACCTGAATGAGTGGCTCAGGAGGAGGTAAGTACTGCAGAATGTTTTCCATCCTCATTCTGTGTGTGTGTGTGTGTGTGTGTGTGTGTGTGTGTGTGTGTGTGTGTGTGTGTGTGTGTGTGTGTGTGTGTGTGTGTGTATATATATATATGTGTATATATATATGTATATATGTGTATATGTGTATGTGTATGTGTATATGTATATATATATATATATATATATATGTATATATATATATATATATATATATATATATATATATGTATATATATATATATATATATGTATATATAACAGGTTATATAAAGATGCATATTACCAGTTGCTCCTCATAGCCTCCTGCCCATGTCTTCTGTGTCCTAGAAACTTCATTCAGTGCATCTTGTCTTCTCTCTAGGACTATTCTCAGAGCTTCCCTACCTAGTTTGTTATGCTGGGTTTTGGGGGCCACTCTTCCTGCATATGTCAATGTGTCTGATTCTGATTGGTCAGGAAGACCCTACTCAAACTAATTTCAACCTTTTCTGTTAGCTGGGAAAAGCTGGTATGTGATCCACCACTACCCAGTATTTATAGCCATATTGTGCTTCCACAGTTGCACTTTAAATAACTGAAATGCAGTTTCTCACATAAATAAGGGAGAGTGTTTCCTTATGAATGAGATGCTTTTGAAGTCCAGTTTCTTTGTAGAGTTTGCACCCACAGATATAGCCAACCTTATTGTCTTCAGCGCCAGTGCCGCTGGCACTGAAGGATTAAGGCTGCGGTGGTCCCACACACAAGCATGGACCGCCCGCAGCTCCATAACGGCAGATACTGTCCCCAGCACCATGGACATTTGCGTCTTCGTCCACAACGCCAAGGACAGCAAGTCTTGCTACATTTATCTCACACCCTCACATTTATCTAAGCTGACTAACTCTATGCCTTTAATCTTGAAACCATTACTATTATTTTTATGTTTTTCCATAACACGTCTCGATACTCCACGATGACTAAAGCCTATTTTGATATTTCTCTTATGCTCAGCAAACCTAACTTTTAAGGGGTCTTTTCATCATTCCTACATATTAATAAACCCGAAACGTGAGTGGTGTTACAATGAATTAACAGTTGGATGTGAAATATTTGTCATGTGGTCTTCGAGGTAAAAGTTGTACTATTTACTTTATCCACGTCTACATATACTACATCTGGGCACCGAGGCAACCAAAACAACCCAACGGTTTGGCTGGAAACCACAAAGATTTTTCCACAGTGTTTGTAACCTGTTTCAGCTGTGTTGGTGCCAGAATATTTTTGAGGTTCCTACTCTTCCTGAAGATAATTTGAGGATTTTCTGGTAACGTTATGTCTAAATAGAGATCTTCCCACAGGGTAACCCAATGTTTCTGGAAAACGTTCTTGATATCATTAGTTAGTATTGTGCCGTGCTCCATTGTATCTAGTAATGAAAGAGGTATTGCAATTTGTTACCTTGTCGCATTTAGATGTCTCATTAGTCTGAAGGAGTACTTTTCCATCATTTTTGTGCAGCTCTATTGAATTAATCCTGGTCCAAATCTTTTTCATAATTCCATTCTAAAAACCTTTGTTTAAAAAGTTTGGGGTTGGACCGCGAAATCATTCTTAAAGCAGGTCTGTCAAAGTCATTGACACCGTCCATATGTTATGTTTTGGATCAATGAGGGATAATGTCCACTAGGGGCATCCAAATACCCGTTACAGTCCACTTGTTTTCTAAAGTTACTAGTCTGTATTTTTTTTTTTTCAAATTTTTTTTATTGGGTAATTACATGAATACAGACATACATGTGGTTATTTTACAACCCAATGCAATACAACATTTTCTAACTTTTCTGGGAGGTGGGCATATTGAAATGCCCAGAAAATGGGGTCTCCCAAGGAGGGGGAGGCTATAGCTAGTAAGGAAGAGGAGAGGGAAAGAGGGGGGGGAGGGGGAGGGGTGTGAGGTTGGTGGACTTTTGCCCCCCGGCGATCGGCCCTCAGCTTGTTGTTTTTGACTTTACCCGTGACAGTAGTCTGTCATTAGTTTGGGATGTTAGCGTGTTGGAGGATAGTATTGTCCTGTAGCGTTAACCAAGGTTCCCATATCTCATAAAATGGGTTAGATCTCTGTTTTAGAAAGGCAGTGAGCTTCTCCATCTGCATCACCTCGTTAATTCTTTTTTTAATCATTCCCTTAGAGGGGGGGCAAACCTTCTTCCACGAGGCCGCAACTTCACATCTAGCCGCTGTAAGAATAAAGGAGACTAATTTCCTTACTGGTCGGCCGATTTCCTCGATCGGTCTTCCCAGCAGGTAGGTCAGTGGTTCAATAGGGAGCTCGAGGGTTGTAACCTCTTTTATTAAATTTTGGACCATAGTCCAGTATTTCTTAATTTCTGGACACAGCCACCAAATGTGTGCCATGTCCCCCCTTTGACCACAGCCTCTCCAACAAAGATCTGATGCCAGTGGGTAGATTTTGTGTATTCTCACCGGAGTGAGGTACCAGTTGAAGAGTATCTTATAGATGTTCTCTTTTATGGTTGTGCTTATGGATGTTGCGGAGGCTGCCTCCCATATTTCTTTCCAGTCTTCCTTCTCAATGGGCGTGTTTAAGTCAGCTGCCCACTTCAGCATATAGTCATGCTCCGTTGGGGTTTCCTTGGGCCCTAGCATCGAGTAAATTTTTGATATGAGTCCCCTCTGGTCTGAGTCTGGTTTACATAGGCTCTCAAATTGGGTATGCGATGGGAACTCTGGGTTCGGGGACAGTTTTTGGACAAAGTGTCTGATTTGGAGGTATTTAAATACATCCAGCTCCTGGGTCTTATGTCTGGCGCGCAGATCCTGAAAACTCAGGAGGCTCCCTAGGGATAGGACATCAGACACTATTTTGATCCCTTTCTTCTTTAATTGGTCGTAATGTCTCGATCTACAGCCCGGTGGGAAGGTGGGGTTGTCAGTGAATGGCGTTAGTTGTGTGCCAGGAGTCGAGAGTTTGTACTTGAGCTTAGTCTTCAACCAGATCCCCCAGGTATGTCTAGTTGTTCTTAGTTTGAATTTTTGTGGAGGCATGTCCTCTCTCTTCATACTCCAGAGGCAGGCCGGCAGAGAAGGCACCTCAGAATAGTGTGTTTCTATTTTAAGCCAGCACCGCAACTTTGGATCCGAATTCCACAATGCTGCTTGTTTTAGTTGAGCGGCCTGGTAATATTTGTTGATGTCAGGAACTCCCATGCCCCCTCTCCCTCGTGGTGACAATAGCACTGACCTGGCTACTCTGGGTCTTTTTCCTTGCCAGATAAAATGGAATATCCTGTTTTGGATATTTTTAATTTCTGAGCCGGGGACATGGATCGGTAGAGTCTGAAAATAGTATAATAGTCTAGGAAGAATATTCATTTTAACGGATATCATTCTACCGATCCATGATATCTGGTAGTCTTCCCATTTGTTCAAATCCTTTTTGATTTTGTCAAAGAGAGCTGGGTAGTTGTGCCGATATAGTGATTGGTAATCCTTCGATACATTCACTCCCAGGTATTTGATGTATGAAGGGCTCCACTTATATGCAAAATTTATTTTAAGTAATTTCACTTCTGGCTCTGTGAGGCTGAGATTAAGGGACTCCGATTTTTCACTATTAATCTTGTATCCTGAGATACTGCCAAAGTCTTCTAGCTCCCTTTGGAGGTTGGGGAGGGAAGTTTGTGGTTGGGTTAACGTCAGAATAATATCATCGGCAAATAAGGAGATTTTGTAGTCTGTGTTTCCAATTGCTACGCCTTTGATATTAATATTATTTCGTATTTTAGCCGCCAGTGGTTCTATGGTGAGAGCAAAAAGGAGGGGGGACAAGGGGCATCCCTGTCTGGTACCATTTTTTATTTGAAATCTCTCTGAGTTTCCTCCCGGGAGTCTGACTATTGCCGACGGGTTTTGGTATAGGGCTTGGACTCCCTCCAGAAATGTATTTCTGAAACCAAATTTCTCTAATGTTTTGGTTAGGAATAGCCAATCTATTCTGTCGAATGCCTTCTCTGCGTCTAGGCTCAAGAGCATTGCCCTGGAGTTTGTGAGGTGGACATGTTCAATAATATTGAAAATTTTCCGGGTATTGTCTGATGCCTGACGCCCCAAGACAAAACCCACTTGATCGGTGTCAATTAGTCTGGGTAATATAGGGTTCAATCTGTTGGCCAAGATCTTACTGTATAGTTTAAGATCATTGTTTAGGAGCGATATGGGTCTGTAACTCCCGCATTGCGCCGGGTCCTTCCCTTCTTTATGAATAATGGCAAGGTTTGCCGATGACATAGATGGGGGGATTGGATTCCCTTCCAGAAATGAGTTGAATAGGTTTAGTAAATGCCTATTCAGTATTGGGATGAACTTCTTATAGTATGCATTGGAGAAGCCATCAGGGCCTGGTGTTTTTGACACCTTAGAGGACTTTACTGCGGAAATCAATTCTTCTTTAGTTATTTTGGCATTGAGGGAGGAATTTTCCTCTTCTGTCAATGTGGGAAGCTCGCAGTCGCTGAGGTATAGCGAAATTGCCTCTGATCTCATCGTCTCCGAGGTTCCCCTCTGGGTTTTCAAATTATAAAGTTTGGTGTAGTATTTGGTGAATTGTTCCGCTATTTTCTTCTCGCTATATAACATTTCACCGGACCCACTCCTGATCGATGTGATCTGGGATCTCTTTTGTATACCTCTTAATTTAGAGGCCAAGAGTCTGTCCGCTTTATTGCCCTTATCATAGAATCTTTGTTTAGTCCATTTAAGAGCCTTTTCAACTTTTTCTAGTTGGATGCTTTTTAGCTCGTTTCTGGTGGCGGACAGTACCTTGTAGAGTCTTTTGGATGGGTTTTTTTTGTGTTCTATTTCTAATTTGGTTATTTTCTCCGTCAGGTCTTTTACTATCTTAGCATTAATTTTTTTCCTATGGGCGGCGATTGAGATAAAATTTCCCCTGATCGTCGCTTTATGGGCTTCCCATAGGATTGCAGGCGATGAGACTGATCCACAGTTATTTGTGAAGTATTCCTTGAGGGCTTTTTTAATTTTTGACTCCACTTCGGGGCAGTTTAGTAATGAGTCATTTAGTCTCCAATTATAAGAGGAGTACTTCACAAATGGGACCGATAAGGTTAAGGTAATGGGCGCGTGGTCAGACCATGTTGTTGGGCCTATATCTGAGTCTGTGGATGCCTCTAGAACATTTTTGGTTCCTAGGAAGTAATCAATGCGTGAGTAGGACCGGTGAGGTGTCGAGAAGAATGTATAGTCTCTCTGTCCCTGGTGTTGGGTTCTCCATATGTCTACCAGTGAGAAGTCCTTGAGGATTTCTCTAAATTTCTTCCCTTTGTTCAGAGTTTGGGGTGTGTGCGAGCGACCCGGGTCCAAGGATTTATCCTCGGTCGGATTGAGTGTCATGTTTAGATCGCCTCCCACTATCATAGAGGGTAAGTATTCTGGGTCTATTTCTTCCAGGATTTTGTTCAGGAACACTATCTGGTTTTCGTTCGGGGCGTATACGTTGATTAGGGCTATAGCTGTACCTGAGAGTGTCCCGTACACCACGAGAAATCTACCCTCTGGATCTGTTACTGTTTTTATTAGATTAAATGGGGTTCCTTGGCGGATTAATATCGCAACCCCTCTTTTTTTACTGCTAAGTGAGGAAAAAAAGCCCCAGGGGAATGCGTTTTGAAATGTTTTAGGCTGGTCCTGGGATGTGAAGTGCGTCTCCTGCAAGAAGATTATATCCCCTCCTGAGCTCCTCATTTCCTGAAGAGCCAAGCGTCTCTTTCTATTGTTTTGCAGGCCTTTTACATTAAGAGAGACCAGTTTGATTACTGACTGAGTAGCCATGATAATTTTTTGTTAGTAGAGTTTTCTGGGACTTTGCTTTTTCCTACCGCGTGGTTTTGCTTTATTCTCTTATTTTCTCCTTTCGGGTTATTGGCCTGCTCTACCCTTAGGGCGCGGGTGACAAAGTTGGGGCTGCTCACCTGGGGCAAAAGGAGAGGGTGGGGTAGGGCAAGGAGGGGGGAGGGGTCGAGAGGGAAGGGTCCCTGCTGTGATAGTCTCAACAGGGGGTTTGGGGAAGAGAAAGAAAAAGACTAGGCTTCTAAGTGGCCTAGTGTAACTGAAGACCGGTCGTCTACTGACCGGCTGTCGGGCTTACGGCCCTTGGAGGGTGTAACCGGATCTACCACCTTTCAGGGGGCACGGGGAGTCTTGGACCCTAAAGTTGCTTTATCTATTGCACCTTGAGTTGTTGACCTGGACTGCTGTTATGAGTCAAAGGCCCGGAGGATCAGTTGGCTTGAGCCTCTTTAGGGTGGGTGTTCCCAGGGGGGGGGGGGGTCCGGGGAGAGGGGTAGGGGGGGGGGGGAACAGGCAGGGAGGGGGAAGGGGTTAGAGGTGGGATGAGGGGGGGGGGTGGGGTGTGGGGTAGGAAGGGGGGGAGGTGGGGTAGGAAAGGGGGAGGGGGAGGGGGGGAAAGGGGTGGGGAGGGGGAGGGGAGGGAGGTAAAAAAAAAGGGGGGGGGAGGGGGAGGGGAGTGAGGGACGGATGGTATTCTTTCTCTTTAAACGTTTCAGTTATATCAGTGAGCAGGGAAACATTGATCACAGTGATAACCCTTACAGTCCTGCATTTAACATCATTGAAGCTTAGGAGGCACATGTCTCATCCTTTTAACAATAATAGATTTAACGTAACATAATGACGTAGTCTCGGTTTATCTTTCTGGGGGGTGGGGGGGTGGGGGGGAGGGAAAAGGGGGGGGAGGAGGGGGAGGGGGGGAAGGAAAGGGGGAGGGGAGGTGGGGAAGGAGGGGTGGGGGGGAAGGAGGGGTGGGGAGGGGGGGGAAGGGGGGAGAGGGGGGGAGGGGTGGGGGGAAAGGAGGGGTGGGGGGAAAGGAAGGAGGGGAGGAGGGGGGAAGGGAGGGGGGGGGGGAAAGGAGGGGTGGGGGGAAAGGAAGGAGGGGAGGAGGGGAGGAGGGGGGAAGGGAGGGGGGGGGAAGGGAGGGAGGGGAAGGGGGGAAGGGGGGGGGGAGGGGGGAGGGGAGTGGGGGACGGATGGCATTCGTTTTCTTTAAACGTTTCAGTTATATCAGTGAGCAGGGAAACATTGATCACAGTGATAACCCTTACAGTCCTGCATTTAACATCATTGAAGCTTAGGAGGTACATGTCTCGTCCTTTTAACAATAATAGATTTAACGTAACATAATGACGTAGTCTCGGTTTATCTTTCTGGGGGGTGGGGGGGTGGGGGGGAGGGAAAAAGGGGGGGAGGGGGGAAGGAAAGGGGGAGGGGAGGTGGGGAAGGAGGGGTGGGGAGGGGGGGGGGAGGGGGGGAGGGGTGGGGGGAAAGGAGGGGGGGAGGGGGGAGGGGGGAGGGAGGGAGGAGGGGGGGGAGGAGGGGGGAGGACGGGAGGGGGGGGAGGGGAGTGGGGGACGGATGGTATTCGTTTTCTTTAAGCGTTTCAGTTATATCAGTGAGCAGGGAAACATTGAACACAGTGATAACCCTTACAGTCCTGCATTTAACATCATTGAAGCTTAGGAGGCCTATGTCTCATCCTTTTAACAATCATAGCTTTATCATAACATAATGACGTAGTCTCAGTTTATCTTTCTGGGGGGTGGGGGGAAAAAAAAAGGGGGGGGAGAAGGAGAAAAGGGGGGGGGGAAGAGGGGGGGGGAAAGAGGGGGGGGAGGAAGGTGTGGGAATGGGGGGAGGGGAGGGGGGAAAGGGGAGGGGGGGAGGGGGGGGAGGGGAGGGGGGGAGGGGGGGGAGGTAAAAGGGGGGGGGAGGGGAGTGAGGGACGGATGGCATTCGCTCTCTTTAAACATTTCAGTTATATCAGTGAGCAGGAAAACATTGATCACAGTGATAACCTTTACAGTCCTGCATTTAACATCGTTGAAGCTTAGGAGGCACATGTCTCATCCTTTTAACAGTAATAGCTTTAACATAACATATTCCCCCATGGGTACTTAGGGGCATTGGGGCGCGCTGGGTGAGAGGGGGGGAGAAGGGGAGGGGGGAGAAGGGGCACTCCTCTGATCCCCTGTATCGCTTGCGATTGTCTTCCCTAGGGGGGGGTAGTCTTATCTAGCGATCGAGGGGGGGCGCGGGGGACCGCGAGTGGACTGGGAGGGGGAAGGCAAGGCCACTTCTTGTCCTCGGGCAGCGTGATAAAGATTTAGCTCCTCTCCGCCCCCCCCTCCCCCCGAAAGTCCCCACAGACCGGTCACCATCGCGGGATCATCTGTGCCAGCACCGGAACGTTGCCTCGCTCTGTGGAGTCTGGGCAGCGGTCCTGTGTCCTCCTCGCCTCGTTCGCAGCAGCGTAAGGATCCTGTGTGATCGGCGTGTCAGGACAACTGAACGGGGATCTCGTTTCCCTGAACGGCCATGTCCCGTGGTTCCCGCGGTGTATCAGCCTCTCGCGTGAGTAGCTCCGAGAGATCATTCTCGCGTCGGTCGTCCTCGGGGGCAGTCGCATCAGGGCTCCGTCTTCATTCTTGTTGCAGGTTTCGGCAGGTCACGGCTCCAGGGGGGTGCGGGGGTAAGTGCAGCTTTACCTTACTTCTCCTTCTGCGTCTTCTGATGCAAGGCAGCGATTCTTTCAGACGCTCTTGCTGGGCCGCCTCGATCATCTTCTTGTCCGCGGTGTGAGGTAGAGTCCAACCACGAGGGAGGGGGTGTCAGACCCAGGGCCTGGGCGAATGCGGACATATCTTCTGGGTGTTTCATAGTAAAGAACCGACCTCCCTTGTTCACTACCAGTTTGAACGGGAAGCCCCAGCGGTACTTTACATCCTTCTCTCTCAGGAAGGAGGTGAGGGGCTTTAGGTCTTTGCGCCGGTTCACTGTTAGTTTTGATATGTCGCTGAACAGTTGGATGGGCTCGTCCTGGAAGGTGAGGGGTTCTATTTCACGGCAGGCAGTCATAATTTTCTCTTTTGAGGAGTAACTGTGAAGCCTCACAATGATATCTCGCCTCCTCTTGGGGTCTTCTGATCTAGGCCCCAGAGCTCGGTGGGCTCTATCGATTTCGAGGTCCCGTTCGGCAATGTCCTTGCAGATCGTTGTAAACAAGTCTGTTATATAAGGCTTGATTTGTGAGGGGGAGATCGTTTCAGGGACATTTCTTATTCGGATGTTCTGTCTTCTGTCTCTGTTCTCCTGGTCTTCCTGGCTCTCCCTTATAGCCGCGATCTCCTCCCTCAGGCGGATGATCTCCTCCTCCACTGCCGTTTGTCTGTTGAGGGCCTCTTCCACTCTGTTCTCCACCTCAGTGGTTCGGCTAGTTAATGAGGCAATCTCCTCTCTTATGTCCCGCACTGCCTCTTTGATTTCCGTTTGTAGGGAAAGATGTAATTTTGCGTGCATGGAGGTGAATAGCTCCTCCATATATTCACGTGTGAGAGGCTCTCTCTCCTCTGTCTCCCCTCGGCTGGTTTTGGGCCCTCGCGGGGGTCGGCTGGCCTCGTGTGCCGCCGCCATCTTGTTTTTCTGTGTGTTCCCCCGGTCTTTTCGGGGAAGGAGAGAAAAACTTCGTAACCCCTGGGACCACTGGCTTCTTTCCTTTAGAGGACATTGTATCTGGGTTTAGCTCTGATCCGGGCTTGAAATCAGGGCGAGATTTAAGCTTTTTTATTGCTTTTTAATTAAATTGTGCAGGAGGGTCGACGGAGCTCCTCGTTCACCCAACCATCCCTGGTGACGTCACCGGAAGTCCTCCTACTAGTCTGTATTTTGACATCCACATGGAACAATTCGAGATCTGGAAATTCTAGTTTATCCGTACTTATATTACAAGTGAACTTCTAACCCAAATTATTTTTTTATTATTCAATGAACCTGTGAAGTTCAACAGTCTCCATATCTCTATCCCAAATAAAAAGAATATCTATAAATCATTTGTAGATTTGTTTTTGTTTTTAGATCATTTATTATTAGTCCAAATATAATTATTCTCCCAGAATCCATGAATAAATTTGCAAACGATGGGGTAAATTTGGTCCCCATCGCAGTACCAGAGTGTTGCAAATGCAATTACCATTCAAAGATAAAATAATTATGTTCTAATATAAACTGGTTGTCTTCTAGGAGAAATTTCTGTAGATCATTTTTAAAGGTGTCACATGTTAAAAAAAAAATATTCGGCAGCCCTAATACCTTTCGTGTTAAGTGCACATACAGTATACAAGGCTTGAACATCATGATACCCAAATATAACGCTTTCTACCCAAACTTCTGAACCAATTGGAGGAGATGCATAGTGTCCCTTAGATAGGAATCTAAGATACATACCCATAGGTTGAAGAAATGAGTCAGCGTACTCCGATAAATTACTTGTTATTGAATCAATATCAAAAACTATTGGGCACCAGGGGGTGTATTAAAATCCTTAACCACCTTGGGCATATGGTAAAACATCAGGATTCTAGGATGTTCATTAATAGTAAATTCAAACTCTGTTTAATGAGACACCATCTATTATTGCCCAGGAAATCATTAAACATCTAAAAATATCCTTGTCTGATTACTTGGCAATCGCTTATACAACTGTATGTGTCTCCATCTCCCAGCAAATGTAGGGCCTCTTTCAAATAATCACTCTCTTTTTTTTTTTTTAAACAACTAAACATTTATCTGCTTGTCTAAAAACAATATCTCTTCTTTCAACCAAATCCTTTATTAAAGCCTTCCTTTCTTGCGGATTCAGATTATCTTTAAAGGAAGGGAAGTTTATCACACAGTTTGTCAAAATCAGCAGAAACATTTAAAAAAAAAAATCACTAAATGTTTCTTTTATGCATGAGTTGGATAGGTAGATTTCTAAGAACCCTTAGAGGGTTAAATAAGCAACTGTCCCTTCCAATGAAAATCACTAGAAAAAACACAGTCGCAGAGATACACATTTTTTTCTCGAAAAAACATAAGGTAACTCCGACGTGAGGATGGGACCGGGGGGGGGGGGGAATTATTCTTGGGCGTGTGCAATAATATACACATTTTATTCACATTTCAAAATCGTTTTGAATCTATCAGTTATTAATTTTTGTAAATAATAGTTATTACATTTTAATTGTTTTAGAAAACATATATACTGTCTAAGAAACCTGTTGTGACTATATATTCCTTGGATACTTTTCTGCAACTTTTGCTGTCCTGCTATCCATCAATTTGTCGAGATTCATTTGACATTCATCCCTACGGGAGCTGCAGCTGACTGTGGCAGCGACGTTCCAGTTGCAAGCATTTGTTGATTGACGTTGGAGGAGCTGTACACTTTTGGAGGCTCGCTAACGCTGAACTGCAGTGGATTGTTGCTTTGGGACAGCCCCTTCATCTGTGACATCTCCACGGAGTGTTTCATTTACACTTTCAGTGTCGGATTCTGGCACAGTGAACAGCACTGTAAATACAACTACGGCCGAGCTCATACACTCTACTTGCGAGAGTGCGAGCTCTTGCTGCACGCGATCTGTGCTCATAGTGTAGGAGGCTATTGGGTGTGGCAGGGGCATGGCCATGACGTCACAGCAACTGGTTCGCCGTGATTGGCCGAACCACTTACGTGCTGCGGCTGCCGCTTGAAAAGACAAATTTTTTGTCTCTTCAAAACGCGCTCGATCCGTCGTGTGCGCACTAGGAGCGGCCTCAAGGGATCCTGCACTTTGTGCTTGGTGCGTGCAAGCGCCAACACACACTATAATTTCAGCCTAAGAGAGCCACTGAGGAGACATCTGCTTCTTCATACCTCTCCTAGCTGTATCCCGAGTGGCAATGTTATTACCTAAATGTTTTAAAGAATGTATACCATGTGAGTGTTTTTAATCCTGATTTTGAATTCTATCACTTTTTATCAATGAAATTGATCTGGACTATGGAGCACACGCTTCTTTTTCTCCTTTTTTTTGCATTCTAGTTACCTTTGGTCCAATTGTTTCCATCTGAAGCTGCCAAGTCTCCATCTGAAATTTCTAGAAGTCGGTATGCAAACTTGGTATTGGCTATTTGGACCCTATTTTTTGCATCACTGACTATATATGTTACCATTTTTTATTTTTTTACACCAACTTTGGTTTCATTTGTTTGATTGTTATTCTTATATGCAGTATGTACCACTTGTTCTTATATGCAGTATGTACCACTTGTAACACTTTACCCAATTACAATATTTATACAGTTAAGTGATCAATAATAGTATTCTCTAGCTCAGCAATCACACCACACACACAATCACACCACCCCCCCCCCCCCATATATTCTAGCGCTGATCTTTCCTGGTAGTCCTCATGGCAGTGATCACCAATGGGTTTAGTTCCACCCTACTGCTGAGATAGGGCAGAAAAGACTCTTTTTTTTTCCCCCGCTGAAGCCCGGACGTCCTGCACTCCAAGGAGTTTCCTGTCCATGGAGTCGACCAGCCAGCTGTGCTGCAAAGTACAGCAGAGGTAAGCTGCTACAGATGCACGCTGAAGCGTCGGCATACACAGCCCTCCCGACAGCTTGGCTGGACACCATCACATAGCAGGGGGAGGGGCATGTCATGGGAGACCAGGTTATTTACACCTTTTTTCCAGGATCATTCATTGAGCAAAACAAGGTAGAGAAATAAATTGTAGTTTATTCGGCTTATATCCGCATACACACAGTGAAACACAAAATACAGACAAAAAGACACTTACTGGGAGTCTGGGGTCGAAACTAGACTTTCCTAGGTGCAGGGAATTCTATTGGGAGAGTTTTACCCTGACCAGGACTTAGCCGAGGATCTCCTGGAACTGAGATTGGCATGAAGTTCCAGACGCCACCACTACGTTCTTGTCCACAGAACTTGGTCCCTGCTGACCGCTAGTCAGCCTGAATCTCCTGGAACTCAAATATGCATGAAATCCCAACCACGACCGCTACGTTCGTTTCTCAGAACTTGGGTGCAAAAGTCGGGACTTAGTCTCTGGCCGGCAGACTTTTCAGGCTTCAAAATGAAGCAACTTTGAAAAGCCTGCCCGCCCCCTCTTTCGGCTCTTATAGCTTTTCCTGCCCTAGCTGAAACATAGAGGCAGAACTCAGCAACCAATCAGCGTGTGGAAACTTTCTCAAGCAGCCAATCCGAGCCGGTTAGAAAAGCTGGGTCAGCAGGAAATTTGAAATAGCCAAGAGACATGCGCAAGCCGGCCCCATCTCCCCCCAGCTATCTCAATGCCACCCGCTGGGCAGGCACCCCTGGGTCTGGCAGAACAAGTGGCATCCCGGAGAACTGCCATTGATCTCTGCACCCAGTACTATTCCTTTCCCCACTAACCAAACGCCGTTCACACCTCCTGGGCATCCTCTGGCTGCTTTGAACTCTAGCAGACATACCGGCGCCTATGGGTTTGCACGGGCTGCCTGTTTGGACATGGGTTCCGAATGTAAAAACACATTACAATACACTTTAATAAACTCTGAGTCTCGGGGAACCCCACCAGCTATGTAGGACTTTAGGTGAGGATCTTGGGGTTCGAAAACTAGGAGTCTGGGAGACACTGAATGGCCCCAGTGCAACTCATCCCGAGTACCCGAAAATCAGGCGAGAAACCGGGGAGAATTATAGAGCCTCCGGTAACTTTGTCCCCAGACCTCCTTCAATCAAAATGACTCGCTTTTGACCCCAAAACCCTACCTAAGACTTAGACTCCCAAAGTTTGGAGTCTCTAGTGTACAGGGAACAGAAAGGGGAAAAAAATCTCTCTTTATTTCTGCCTTATTTCCTCACACACTTTCCCTGTGACTCAGTTTGGACTCCGAGTCCCCGGTTTGGGTACCCAACAAACCAGATACTGTTTGTGGGTCACCTTGGCACTAGCTTGGGTACCCTCCTTAATCCAGGGATTCCCTCAGCATTAGAAGGACTGCTCAGAAGCTGTAAAGTTAGCAGAGGTTGGAAAGTCTGCCAAATAAACCTGCTGGTCTTATCAACTTGCTTGAAATGGATGCTGGTTCAGGACAGGGAGCTATCCCTAAAAGTACAAGGTAAGCCCATGGGCTCTGGTTTGTTTTTCCCAAAAAACCGATGGCTACAATTCACCTATATGTATATCAGTGCTGCAGGTCTACAGCCAGACAAAGGGGGAGATAAAATGGCTTTCGAGTCTACCGTTAAAGGAGCAATCCAAGCCGTTTTCCCCCTCCCCCATTTTTAACACAGGATTGAAGCAGGGGGCCTCCGGAGCTGAACCCCCATTAATTTCAGCTCCGGGGACTCTCTGTTTCCAGAGATACTTGTGACGATGAAGGGGTAACCAGGCTCACTAATAAAGGTCAAGCCCACTTGGTTGCCCCTGATCCATGTTTTGGGGTCCTAGAGTGTCAGCTCTTGGACTTGGCTGTTGTATATGTACTGCTGTGCCTGTATGTAAAATATGCTACAATAAAGAATTGTTATGTTTTTACCTCTCCAGGGGTGCCAGCAAGCAGAGATTGCTAGGCTGTGAGGTTCAGGGTGGGCTTTGCAGAGAAAGTCTTTGCAGATTGTGGCTATGTAGCGGGGTTCCAGAGTTAATGGATACCCCAAAAATGTAGCTGGGAATCAGGTAAGATTTGTGTGTTTTGTTAAAAGATTCTCGGATACATTGAAGCACAATGCTCCGGTCAAAATCCTACCTGGAAAACGTTCTTGCAGCTCACCGCCAGGAGTCCCTGCTTCAGCACAGACCAGAAAGGTAAAAGGGGCATAGGGGATCATGGTATCCCCAAAACGGTACAGGGGTCCCCAGTATAAATGGGGATGCCCAGTTCATGCCCAAGTCACTCTGAACCTGGTATAGGGGTTCAGGGGGTGCTCCAGCTATAAGATAGAGTGGCGAGGTTTATTTTGTGTAAAAGTGTAAAGTCAGGTTTTGCAGAGTGGCAGGGATATGGCTAGTGAGAATAGCGAGTATAAATTCCTATTCTATCCCTGACACCAAAGAAGGACCTAGACAGTTTTAGCAAGACACAGTATCAAAGTATATTTTATTAAACGGGTCTGTGTAAAATGTATGATGCTTTGTGCACTGTAACATGAGCGGGGAAGTTTCAAGCCCGGGAACCTGAGAGACCAAATGGCTACCAAATTGGTGCCAGCAGGTCTGGTCTAGGTCCGGACTTGAAAGCAACACTTGCCCCAGAAGTGTGAAAGCCATTAAAGCAGGATGGTTGGGTGGAGTATCCGTGTCCTGGGATGAATACAAGCCATTCCGGCAAGTAGTCACCTCCGTAGACGTAGAGGCACCTAGCCCTGCGGGTGGCTTCTGAATAATAAGTGCCTATGGTGGCAAACTCACACATGCCCTTATCCCATTCTGAAGAACCCACTGTAATGGGTATTCCCCCACCCAATCGCATATAGAGTGTATGTGAGGGGGGGACCTATATGTTACCAGGTGTGGTGCTTTACCTGTTAGGCTCACAGGAGGCCTGAACCTCCGCCAATGAGAGCCTGGGGTGTATCCTCCTGAACAATACTATATGGTGCAGCGCCTCCACCTGCGATGGCTCCCAGCAGAGCGGGAGTTGTTCCTCGCAGGACACATACAAATGAACACATACACTGGATGTAAAATAGCAAAGGTCTTTACTACAGTATATGCAGAATGTAACTTAACACATACATTAGCAATACACAACAAGATATATGTACCACCCTCTGCCACTAGCTGGCAACTATAACCTTGCCCTAACTGGGCTATAACCTCCTTAGCCCCTAACTGGGCTATACCCTTACACCCCCTTCCCAACCCCGTGTCCAAAGAGTCCAAGCCCACCCAAGTGTGTGAACAGGCCTGTCACATGTGAGGAGCAAGTTAAAGTTGGTGCACGTGTGGAAGGTTGTAAATACCTGCCCAGGTGTCTCTACATCTGGGTGTCTTCGCAAAGGATCTACCGGCGCCGCTTGGTCCAGCGCTGATCTGTACCTCCACGTGGATGGGGTCCAGCCGGACGTCCCACCGTAAGGACAGTCTCTGGATCAGCAACGCAGCTTACAGGAACATGAAGCAGACTCTATCACTGGGTCACTGTACCAAAGAACTGCACAGTCTCTCTCTCTCCATACACTAATGAACTGCACAGAATCTGTCACTAGGTCCCTGCCTAGCACACAGCTGAAGGGGCACAGGGTCCTTACCCAAGGGGGGCCTGTCCCTGTAACCACCCACCCTCACTAGTGGGGAGTCAGGGCCTCAACTCTAGCCTGGGGATTTCTGGCCTAAGGCAGAAGCTTGCAGCTCTCTGCACCCCTTCTTTCCCCCTCTGTATCCTTAGCCTGACTGACTCATGTGCTTCACAGTCTGCTTCCTGACTCTGCACATAACAATGTATCAAATCCCCTGCTGCAGAGAATCTGCAAGTCTCAGTGGCTGGCTGGCTGCAGGTGAAAGGGATCATAGGGCATTCCCCAGAGGCTGCTAAGAGATGTAGTCCACTCAGGACCTCTTTCCTATGGGGGCCGCGTGCGCGATCTCTACTGCGCCTGTGCGAAGCTGTAATGGCGCCGCTATGCTTAACTGCGCCTGCGCAACCTCCCAGAGCTCCTTCACACTTGTAATGGCCACCGCTACCCTTGCCAACCTCTGCGCATTGAGCGAACCTCGCGCCAACCACAACATGGCCACCACGACTGCTCTGCTTACGCGCAAGCCTCCGCACATGCGCGAACACATTAAACATGGCAGCGTCCTGCCGCAGCTGCCCCCGGGAACGCGCTCGCCCCCGCAGCAGCACGCACGCAAGGGGGAAAGACCCGGAGGGACCCTGGCTACACCACTTGCCTGGCTTTGGAAGACTGGCAGGCAGCTGATTGGCTGGTTATAAAATGCCCACGCTTGGATTGGCTGTAGTATTTCATGAATGAATCTGAAATACTATAAGAAACCCAGCAGTCAATCCAGTCTTCAGATTCTAAGCACCAAGAGAGCAGCGGCAAATTTGAAACCACCAGAAGATGCTCTGTGAGAAATAGCAGCGACCGGCTTCAGAGATTTTCAAGTCAAGACATTTTCTAACTCCTGCTTTCCGGGGACAAGTTCTCAGAATAGAACGTAGCAGTCACGGCTGGAACTACAAGCCGAAAAGAGTACCAGGGCATCTGGTACTATCTCCCAGTCATGGGCTTTTGGTAGCTCCAGAGCAGATGCAGCGGGGGCGTCTGGTAATTCATGCCGAATTGAGTTCCAGGACTTTTGCGGGTACATCCCGGTAACCTAAAGACTTTGTTTTAAGGTCTATCTGAGTTAGGAAAGGTTCGTTTTTTTAACCCAGCTCCCCTACTAATGGGCCTATGCAGAGAACTGCGAGAATGGCCATTCGGCAGACTTAGAACTCGCCATGTTTTTGGCGGATTCCCCTCGCAGTATGCAGGAAAGTGCGCATATCTGGGAGAGGAATCCGGCAGAGAGATGGCGAGCCCTGGCGAGAAGGGCTCCGCTGGCGAGATCTGTCAGCAGAGAGCGAGATCCGCCTCTCTCTGCACAAATCTCGCCGGCAAATAAAAAATTTTTACATAACAAATCTATTACTGTTGTAGATGTGCAGGGGGTCTCCGGAGATGAACCGCGTTGGTTTTATGTCCGGGGACCCCCTGCTTCCCGAGATACAGGCCCCGTTATGAGGTGCCGGTATCTCCTATGCATGGAGGTAGCCCGATCACGTGACGCGGGACATTTCCATTCATAGGAGATACCGGCAGCCCATAAAGGTGCCTGTATCTCGGGAAGCAGGGGGTCCCCGGACATAAAACCAACACGGTTCATGTCCGGAGACCCTCTGCACATGTACACTATTAATAAAAATACAGTAATGCTGCTTCATTACCTTAGCGGCTATCCGTTAAGGCAATGAAGGGGTTAAGTGACAGTAGCATGTTTATTGGGGACAATGGCCCCCAATAAACATTGCAATACACAGCACAATCAGGCTCTGTGCCCCCAACAACACCTAAAACCCCCTTTTATACATAACCCATAGTAATTTTTTTAGGCACAGGAATGGTACTATAGGCTGGCGGTGGCCCTCGGGTGTTCCCGCAGGGGTCCCCGCTTGCCCGCAGTATCAAGTCTGTGCCCCCAAAAAAATAATTTAAAAACACAAGTACTTCAACATAAATACACCCCCCCCCCCACCCCCTGAGGCATAAGCACCATCACACCTACACACCGGGAGGCCTACCCTCCGTCCCTTGGGGACAAAAACCCCTACCCCCAATACCCACATTCAAAACAATACACACCCGCAATAAACATAACAATTATTAAAAAGCTATACATAACCCACCCACAACATATTGCAAATATATTGTGGTGTTACTTAATCCCTTAATAACAAAAACCCTTAATAAGCGCTATAGTTATTAATGGGTTAAGCCACCCTGCACCCATTCATTTGTAGAGTGGCTTCATCATTCACATATTATATATATATATATATATATATATATATATATATATATATATATATATATATATATATATATATAAATAAAAATATTTCAAATACATGTATGATTAAGCAATCTACAAAGAAATGGTAAAGGATATCCAAGTACTAATTGAACACTTCCGATCTCTAATTGACAACATTACCGACAAAATTAAAACAAAGCCAAATGACTATTAAAACACATCTCATAAGAGAATACAGCAAGCACCTATCCAAACCAGTAAATTGCAATACAACATACAATTGAACAATGTGTACATGATGCAAATAATATTTCCATCATGTACACAATAGCAATCAAAGGTCCAAAACAAATACACGATTGAAAGTAAACATGCAATTTAAACAAAGCAAGTAGACAATAATAAATTACCAACACACAATTAATGCCATCCGAAATACATTACAAGCAAATCTATACCAAAAACCCTATTCAAGATTGTGATGCAAACACAAAACCATTGCAAAAACAAATATATTTCTAACTAACACGATCATACACAATCTAAATTCACCAAATAAGACACAATAAACAATTAAGGCAGGGTCCCAACATAAACCCATGCAATCATCATCATCTGAAATGACATAACTAATTCTACATTACATTTCACACACACAATAGTAACCAAACAGGGAAAAGACTTGTAGAAGACATGAAAAAATGCAATAAACATTTGCAAAACAACCCTTTAATAAACATGTATGTATATAGCTCCATAGGGATATATTTACATACATGGGCATGAAATGGACATTAAAAAAATAAATCTGACTTGTGAGAAAAAATGTCTGCAACAAATCCAAAGACAGGAACCAGGAACCCATAAAAAAAAAAAAACCTTTGTAATCCAATGTGGTGTCTTCTTTCTTGTCTTTAATATCCATACCGTCTGTGGTCTTCTTTTCTGTGTCTTCTTCGCCGTCTGCGGGGTCTTCAGGGTCTTCTGGCTTCTTCTTCTGCGACGCACCGTCCATCTTCTTCAGAGGGGAGGTCCTCTCCCCACGGCGTCTAGCTGGAAAGTGAGATGACATAGGCTTTTATAGGCCTATGACGTCACATTTTGCATCAAATGGTTCTCACGGTCCTGATTGGTCCGTGAAAAGCATGTGATTTTGGATAAGGCTAAAAAAATAATGACGTCATTTAAAGGAAATGAAGCCAGCCAATCAGAATGGCTGTGCTTCATTTCCCTTTAACATGACGTCAACAAAACCAACATGGCGCCGTCACATGGGACTAGAGCCAATGAGATCGTTGATTTAGCTTCCACGCGGTCTCATTATTCGCGGTCTCAACCTATCAGGACACTGATTGTTACTTGGTGGTGGGTATATATGTATGTATGTTATCACTATGTTTTGAGCACTCCCTTGATAAAGGTCCTGCTTCTAGGACCGAAACGTCAGTGTACTGTATGTGCCAGTTTTCTACAATACACTTTTTTTGATATTTTAAGAGTGTGCTGTCTCTTCTTTGCCACGTGGCCCTGGGATTCTGGAACTGCCTGGTAAGGAGCCTATTTATATGTGTATATATATATATATATATTTATTTATTGGGTTGTTGGTGTAATATATATATATATATATATATATAATCGAATGGTTAGTGCTATCTGCGGTGAATCTGATTGGTCCTCAGCCTCTGGCCAATCAGATTGGTGGGTCTGACGTCACCCAACTGCCACTCTCTTCCCCCTCGGCGCCACACACAAACACACACACCTCTCTCTGGCGCTCATCTCTCCCTCCCTCCACTGCGCTCATCTCTCCCCTCCCAGCGCTCATCTCTCCCCTCCCGGCGCTCATCTCTCCCCTCCCTCCGCTCACCTCTCCCTCCCTCCGCTCACCTCTCCCTCCCTCCGCTCACCTCTCCCTCCCGGCGCTCCACTCATCTCCATCCCCGGCGGGGGAACAGGCAATGGCCAGGCAGGCTGCCTCGCGGCGCCTCAGATGGCGGCACCCGGAAGGACCCCCTTCCTCCCTCGCGGCGCCTAAGATGGCGGCGCCCGGAAGGACCCCCTTCCTCCCTCCCGGCACCGACTGAGAAGATGGCGGCGCCCGGAAGTAGAGGTAGGTGTCGCGTGTGTGTCGCTCTAGGTGACGTGTGTGTGTGTGTGTGGGACACTGTGTGTGTGTGTGGGACACTGTGTGTGTGTGGGGGACACTGTGTGTGTGTGTGTGGGACACTGTGTGTGTGTGTGGGACACTGTGTGTGTGGGACACTGTGTGTGGGACACTGTGTGTGTGTGTGGGACACTGTGTGTGTGTGTGTGGGACACTGTGTGTGTGTGTGTGGGACACTGTGTGTGTGTGCGTGTGTCACTGTGTGTGTGTGTGTGTCTCACTGTGTGTGTGTGTGTCTCTCACTGTGTGTGTGTGTCTCACTGTGTGTGTGTGACACTGTGTGTGTGTGTGACACTGTGTGTGTGAGTGTGACACTGCGTGTGTGTGTCGCCCCCCTGCCTTTCACGCCCCCCCCTGCCTTTCACGCCCCCCCCTGCCTTTCACGTCCACCCCTGCCTTTCACGTTCCCCCCCCTGCCTTTCACATTCCCCCCCCTGCCTTTCACGTCCCCCCCTGCCTTTCACGTCCCCCCCTGCCTTTCACGTCCCCCCCCCTGCCTTTCACGTCCCCCCCGCCTTTCACGTCCCCCCCTGCCTTTCACGCCCCCCCCTGCCTTTCACGCCCCCCCCTGCCTTTCACGCCCCCCGCCTTTCACGCCGTCCCCCCCTGCCTTTCACGCCGTCCCCCCCTGCCTTTCATGCCGCCCCCCCTGCCTTTCATGCCCCGCCCCCCCTGCCTTTCATGCCCCGCCCCCCCTGCCTTTCATGCCCCGCCCCCCCTGCCTTTCATGCCCCCGCCCCCCCCGCCTTTCACGCCCCCCTGCCTTTCACGCCCCCGCCCCCTGCCTTTCACGCCTCCGCCCCCCTGCCTTTCACGCCCCCGCTCCCCTGCCTTTCACGCCCCCGCTCCCCTGCCTTTCACGCCCCCGCCCCCCCTACCTTTCACATCCCCCCATACCCCTGCCTTTCACGCCCCCGCCCCCCTGGCCTTTCACCCCCCCTGCCTTTCACGCCCCCCCTGCCTCCGGGCAACGCCGGGTATATCAGCTAGTATATATATATATATATATAGTGGGGCTGTTGTGTGTGTATTTTTTTTATTGTGGGTAGTGGGGGTGGGCGAAGTGGGTGTTAGCCCCAATGGTGGTTGTTTAGGGCTTGCAGGTGGGTAGCGGGAGGGCTTAACCCCTTCATGACCTTAGCGGTATTAACCGCTACGGTCATGAAGGGGTTAAGTCCACCCGCAACCCCCCCGCAAGCCCTAAACAACCACCAAGGGCCAAATACCCCCTTCACCCACCCCGCTACCCACAATAAACCTGGCACGGCTGGTTAACCCCTTCATTGCCTTAGCAGTTAGCGGCTAAGGTAATGAAGTGGCCTTTAAATGCTTTTTTCCTGCCTCGGATGCATGCCGGGGGCCTCCGGTGCTGGTATTAATGGGTATCAGCTCCGGAGACCCCCGGCATCAATCCGAGCCAGGAAAAGGGCCTGATTTTTTCTATCAAATCTACGTAAGTACCAGCACTCACTGTCTAATAGCTAAATGATGAAAAGAGTTGTAATGCAGAAAATACATTTAATAATAAAACAAACCAGAAATAAATCAAATGTGTTTGCAGAAACCAGTGTCACAAATGGGCATGTGACAAAGTGAGGGGTGGGGGGGAAAAAAGGAAAAGGGGAAAAAACATTAAACACAAGGAATATACACAAAAAACGGAGAACGGAAAGTATGCTAGGGTGGCGACGTTTCGAGGTACTACCTCTTCATCTGGCCCATTCCCCCTGGTCCAAAAGGTCCCAGAGGTACTTCCCTAAGCCTCCCTTCCCCTAAAACTGGTCAAATCAGACACCCTTGAAAATAGATAGCAATCATGCAGTGTAGGCTAAATACAGCTAATAGCAGGGCAGCAAGAATCCACTAAAGTCAATGCCAGTAGTTCAAGTACTACAAGAAACTGTTGGCAATAGTACAGTAAAAGCTGAACACAGCTTGCAAATAATCACCAGGAGTCCACAACAGTCAATAAAAGGTTAATAGCAAATGAAAACAGTGATCAAACCCTCCGTGGCTCTGCTCCTCGTGCTCGTGCGGAGTGCTGAGGAATGAAATAGCAGTCTCAGCTGTTATATGTAGTAGCTCTGGCCGCCGCTCCGCAGCATGGGTCCAACTATACATGTATGTCGTATAGATGTAGTACCATCACTTCTTCATTTCCTTCATCTATTGTCCCACCCATTGCAATTTGTACTGTGTGTATACAGGAAGAAGTTGTGTCCTTCTCGTTCTTCCCTTCTGTACCCCACATGAAAATTATTTATCTGAAAATAAAGTGTTTAAAAAAAAAAAAAAAAGGAATAACAGGTTCGGTTTTATGGCAGTTCAGGCCACTGACCCTGCCTGTTTTCTGTGTTGGTCTAGGAGTGAGGTTATCCAAGGTCAAGGTTTTGAAAGGGGAGAATTGAAATATGGAGTCACAACTGACAGCAGGAGTCTGACAGCAGAAATAAACACGAAACCTTTTTAATATAACTGTAAAAAGATTCCTAAAAAATGAAAATGTGCGGTGCTTCTCAGAAAAACCTTCATAAATTTGAATATTGATTTCGTTTACACAAACTATTCCTGAGATGATGACCCCTTTTAATGGAATTAAAATTAATTATCAAGGTGACTGATAAAGAGCTCCGCTCGAAACGCGTTGGTGGGGGTCCCGTGTACCCGTAATGTAGCTGTATTTGTATGCTGGCTCCATTAAATATATTTTTTTAAGGGTCAAACCTCTCCTTGGCTTATTTACTATTTTTGCCTTTCCTGAGCAACGGTGCCTGTTTTTTCTCTGTTCTTCATGTAAAAAGATTCCTGAAAGGGTCTGGAAATTCCAGAGGGTTTGGCCAGGAAGACAGTCCAAAAGTTTGTCTAAGTTTACTACATTATTACACATTTTGCTTCGTAAACAGGGACCAAGGACCCTAGTGATTATATTTTTCTGTATCGTTGGTGGTGGTGGCAGCGTTAAAGTGATAGTGTGAACGATTGAGGGGGGATATTACTCATTTGAGGGCCCCTGTGGGGGTGAAAAGTGGATCAGCTAGGTAGCTGTGTGTATTAACCCGGTCACATACACAAGTCACGTGCTTTCATGTGTGACGTTCGTAACAACCTGTAAAGTGTCTTCCAGAACAGAAGGTATCCTATGGAGAAGCAATTTAGTACAGTACTCATGGATACACAGTAAGTAATGACCATGAGCAGTGTAGGTGGACCACATAGATCTCCTCTGCCATCGGTTCTATCTCACTTCGATTATTTGTTCATCACTTCTTCCTCACAGCTTTAAAGCATGTATTCTTAGAAATCAACACCTAATACCACCCCTACTTGGAAGAAGACATTATCCATGAAGAATTTTTAGCCGTTTCTGATCCATCAGTGGGTTTGGGCCCATACAAAGGACATAGGAAAAGCTATTGAGCTCATGGATACCCAGACCAAGGATTGAACATGAAATACATTCATTTATCATTTTACAAACTCACTCTTTTTTTACAGACTATTCTAGTCATGGAAGCTCCTGTCTTCTTCATAGGCGAAAATAAAAATGATTCGATACATTATGGCTTTCAGGCACATAAGGGACTTTAAATCATATTATTTATTTATAAAATATTTTCCCAGGAAGTAATACATTGAGTTACCTCTCGTTTTCAAGTATATCCCGGGCACAGAGTTATGATGACAAATACATGGTTACATTAAGTGAACAGGGTATACATTATATACAAGACATTGCATGCACAGTAAGAGATAATATATATTATAGGCGTATGTAACAGTTACAGACCAGATTAAAATGAGAGACGGCTTTAGTTTTGAAAGAATTTAGACTGGTGGCGGCTGTGAGAGTCTCCGGTAGGTTGTTCCAGTTTTGGGGTGCACGGTAAGAGGAGGAGCGGCCGGATACTTTGCTGAACCTTGGGACCATGAACAATATTTTGGAGTCAGATCTCAGATGATAAGTGCTGCGTGTGGTAGGGGTGAGGATCTATTCCAGAAGACCCGTTACAGCCCATCAACATGCATGAGCCACAGGGGTCTTCCTGTTGCAGGTGCATAATGGAATAGCACTGCTTGTTAACATGGGCCATCACGGGGGGGGGGGGGAAATCCTCAATACAGGTTTTTTTGTATTTTAAATATTTTATTTTCAAATTAGGATAAACAGTCTGTTAAGCAGACAAGACAGTGATGGCATCGCCTAACAGCCCTGACCTTAGCTGCATTAGTGATCTGCAATGCAGGGATTCGCTAATCTCTGTTATCAAAACTTCCTTCCATGTAGCCTCTTGAATACCCATTACCTAATAGGTTATTTTTGAAAGCATCAGTGAAGAGGAACTGGCTCCCAGCCTGAGCCTTGGCTGTGCTGCCTGGAGTTAGAAATCATCGCATCTAACTATCGGACTTGAAATACTTTTTGCAAGACGTCCCAGTGGTGCATTTGTGCGAAGTTGCTGGATTTTATTAGACTGTATTGTCTTTAACCCTTTCACACAACCATAGCATCACACGCTCTTCTAAAAGTGACAGCGTTATGGGGTGTGTGTAGTTCTATAAATATTGTGTATCGTAATACGTTTCAATTAAAACATTTTTGTTAGTATAACTCTTTTGCATTAAATGTCTGGCCACCCTTGCTGCCAAAGAGTTAATGAACGTTACATGTAGGATATGCAGCTAATAATATATTTGGAACATGTTCACTAAAACAAAAAGCAGTGATGGTCATTTATACATGAAATGCAACTAGATCAACAGGACACTGTTCTGGTATAATCCCCCCAATTACTGTACACATGTACACTCACAAATAATAATATTTATATAGGGGGTGTGTGTGGGTGTGTGGTGTGTGTGTGGTGTGTGTGTGGTGTGTGTGTGTGGTGTGTGTGTGTGGTGTGTGTGTGTGGTGTGTGTGGTGTGTGTGTGTGGTGTGTGTGTGTGTGTGTGTGTGTGTGGTGTGTGTGGTGTGTGTGTGTGGTGTGTGGTGTGTGTACGTACACACACTTCAATTTAAAATAATGGAGTTACACGTTAAAACGCTGTATATGGATTATCCGTGTAACATCTGCAAGGATTTATTAATTACAAATATTGACCTGATGTACTTTGCTAGTTTTGGAATATCGCTGCTGGAATGTGTCAGTCACTTCCTACAACATACAGCAGGCTGCAAAATAGCTTCTCCTAAATGCTGGCGTTGCAGAAAATGGAAAATGACAATAGGCTGCATTAAAGGGTCCGTCCAAAGCCTGCAGCAATAAATACATTTGTACTCTTCTATTAATTGCACCGTCAATCTCTTGCCTGCCTTGTGTATGTTTCTAAACATTCATTTATAGGGATCCTTGGGTGGACTTACTGGGACTTTGTCCTCCTGGATTACTCCTGGTTATTGGTGATGCCCACTGTGAAACAGCATCTGATTGGTTGCGGACACAATGATGGGAAGGGATTAGGATACTTTCAGCGGTACACGGTTTTCTTATTCTTAAACAAATCTATTCATGTTTCAAACACACATTTGGCCGTCTCTTGGAATATTGATAGTTTTTGGTTTATTTTTCCTCTGCATAATGAAGTGTTTCCTGTTTCCGGAGCCTGTCCTTACAGTGCATCAATAAGGAGGGGGAGGTGTGTGACCTCACACTACGGTACATCAAACTCACTGCAATTTTGTTTTGAAATGCAAAATACTTGTTATTGGGATTAAATAAAGGTGATAGATGCCCTTTGCTACCTACATCTGTCATCTATGTCCCTAAGTGTGTGTGTAAGCGTGTGTCTGTGTGTATAAGTAAGTGTGTGTATGGTATAAGTGTGTTCGTGTGTATAAGTAAGTGTGTGTATAAGTGTGTGTACACAGATTGACATGGGAGATGCAGCCACACTTCGGAGACTACCCAGGATTTCTGCAGTTTCCTGGGCATTTTCTGAGACTTCGCCAGCCTGGACCTTTAGGGCTCACCTGATGCCAGGGCACAGTGGGGATTTCTAGGGTAGCAAGTGCCCAGTGGTCCATTCTAACCCTAATTACATACATGCAGTCTTGAATTCAGGCTCTGCTCCAGGACCGTGAAGCCAGCCCCCCCTGGTTGGGAGGTATGTTGCCGTCTCAATAAGGGATGTTTTACTAGCTATTTGAGCACTTAGTGCAGTTATTAATATTGTTTTACTGCAGTATTGTAATTATATGGAATATAGAAACACCCACACAAATCCTCTATTCACACCCTCTATTCTGATTCCTGCTGCTGGGGATCTCCCCTACAGTAAGATAAACCCAGACATGCACACATGGTCTCACCCATGCCCCTCTGCCATCTCTTCCCCTGCAAATGGTGTTAACCCATTCATTTTAATACTGAATAACCTTAAAACTTGCCCCACAAATCAAGCGTTCCAATAGCCTGCACTCATGGCTATTGTCCCACACCCAGTCACTCCTACAACCCATTGTGGCAAAGCACTGCCATCTACTGCACTTATTCCCTCACCTGCTGTCTCTGTAAGTTCCCCATCAGACCTCTTAAATTGTAAGCTCTTCGGGGCAGGAATTTCCTTTCCTATTGTCTGATTTTGCTGCATTTATTGTATTATAATTCCCTGTACTGTATTCTTTATGAAGCGCTGAGTACACTTTTGGCGCTATATAAAGACATACAATACAGTACAATAGAAAGGTGTTAGGTTTGCCATTTGGATAAACTAAATACGCCAATAGTATTTTTACATAATTTTTATATTAATGGGTTGGGTCAACACAATACACACACACACACACACACACACACACACACACACACACACACACACACACACACACACACACACTAGAAGGTTACAGTGCTAATAATGTGGTCCAAACAAAAAGCAACACATGGATAGGATGGGCAGGGGTGAGGAACTAAATAGGAATACATTATTATTATTGGTTGGATTATTTCACTGGTAAGAAAGTAGGGGCCCAGACCCTGGAAGCAACGGAACACGAGTCCCGAGGGACTCTAAAACCAGATGGGATGAGACTCAGAGAGCAAGGACATTATTATAGACACATCATGGCTCCCAGGCCTTAGTAGCCGAAACAAT
Organism: Ascaphus truei; assembly: GCF_040206685.1. Classification (NCBI taxonomy): domain Eukaryota; kingdom Metazoa; phylum Chordata; class Amphibia; order Anura; family Ascaphidae; genus Ascaphus; species Ascaphus truei. The sequence continues at coordinate 403,200,038 of NC_134486.1, forward strand.
GTTTCGGCATTTCTAAAAGCCCCGCTTTCCCCCCGGGGCCCTACCTGGGGAGTGGTTGTGGTGGCGGTGGGTGCACACCCAGGTGATCCCAACACGGAAGTCGGACACCACGTCCCCGCAATCACCGCCTGGGTAGACCCCCTACATTTCCGCCAGTGCACCTGCTCCACAGGTAGAGCCCCGGGGGAGAGGGGGGCCTAGTCCCACCGCTGGATCGCTGTTCTGGCCGACGTGTCAGAGACTCCCTCTTTAACAGCCACGTATGCTTCCTCTTGGTGGGCACAGATAGCAACACTTCATGGTGTCCTGGAACAGTAACTTAAGAAATCAATGTACAGTAGGTTAAATGGATTATGTCAATCCGGGTGGTAAATAAGAAATTAATGTGTAATGCCCCAAAGGTGGCGGTCAGTAGTTATGGCACCGGTCGCGATTTGGCCACAGCCAAACGTCCTAGACTGTGAAATTTATGACACGAGGTCAGTGGTTCAAGGGCCGGCTGACCATCCCCTCCTGTCAAAGGAGCACTCTGGCAGGGAGTGGCATTTAGCCCGTTAGGTTTTTGTATAAATAAATAGCCGCGGCCTTTTACGCTTACCTCCAGTTCTGGTTTCCTCTTTTTATTTGTACGTTCCACGTGGGTACAGGGCGGGGGGAGAGGGGAGCCTCCTGGCAGCCTCCCTGGTCATGAGCTAATGAAGTAGAATGGCCTAAGGCTGTGGTTCTCAAACTGCCCCCCCCCCCAGACTTCAGTGTTGGTCTCTAAAGCCTTCCAGAATTCTGCGCTCCCCGGCGGGCTGCATGTTCTAGCGCTACTCCATATTTGTAACTGTTATACGTACAGTATATGCAAATGTATAAATGAACAGAGAAGTGTGGTGGTCCTAACGGTCATCACTTAAGTGGTCTGCAATACGGAAAAGTTGGAGAACCCCTTGACCGAAGGGACCTCTGGGAGATTAAACTCTATTACCCTTTGAAGAAGGGGATGTACTTTGCCCCCCCAGAGTGAAGTGACTTATTGGGACACAATAATCAGATATGTACTGGAAGTTGTTTTTTTTTTATTTACGTATCCTGTTCACATCAACAACTTCTCTTTACTGAAGGGCTCCATATAAAATTGATTAATAAAATCAATGTTACGGCCCTTAAAAAGCACATCTACAAAACATTTGCAGCAAATTTGTAACAATATTTGGTGGGTTCTATTGGTGGGTTCTGTGAAGATCCTACATGAAGAAGTATTTATATTGTAATCAACACAGTAACATTTAATTTTGCGTTTTCTGTATATCTGGTCACACGAAGACTGTGGACTTCTGGTTGGGATCTACAACAGGGGTGGGCAGCTCCAGGCCTCAAGTACTACCAACAGGTCAGGTTTTCAGGATATCCCATCAGCACAGCTGGCTCAATCAGTGGCTCAGTCTAGATTGAGCCACTGATTGAGCCAGCTGTGCTGAAGCAGGCATACCCTGAAAACCTGACCTGTTGGTGCCCCCTAAGCACTGGCGTTGCCCACCCTGGCTTACAAGCATTGTTTCTTAGTGTAATACCCATATTATTTTCCTGTATTTGATGTGCTTATGATGTGAACCGCTGCTTACATTTCAGGACATCACAGTAAACACACAATTGTTTAAAAAAAAATGTTTATTATTCTCATTATTTCAACAGTGTTGTATAGTACATTATTACAGTAGTTTAGTATTATACAATAAAAATCATTAAAAACTTTAAATCTTCATTACATGTCTTTGGAATTTAGCACTTATTTATTTTAAAAGTACAATAATCAATGTTCAGTATCAAAGTTTACAGCTTTTCCCCCTCCTCACCACTGACAAGTTTACACACTGTACACAGATAGAACAATCCCGAATACAAATGAACACAGATACATCGAGATGAAGGGATTCCAAGTTCCCAAAAAGCAGAGGGTTAGTGTTTATAATCATCCAAAAAAAAAAACAATTTAACAAATTACGAGTGGAAATTGTGAGCCAAAGAGTGGGAAGAAAATCACAGTGCTAATTACAGAACAATAGTGGTTTTATATATTTACTTTTTCTTAATCAAATAACGGGATAGAGACCAACAGAAATGCTAACATTTACATACAGTCTTTTAGAAGTATAAAGTAACGAGAAACGAGAGGTGATATTTCAAAGAAGTCACCCAAATAGATATATATTATGTGCCCGCCAACTTAATTCAATCAAACATCCGCTGTAAAGATGTCTGGGTGGATAATTCCGATGATCATGGACATGAAACTTCCACACACAAGGTTTTTCTTTCATCCAATAAGAAATACATATAAAAAAGTGACGCTAATGTCAGTCAAGAGAATAATGCAATTACTCACGGTCGATAAGGGGTGGACAAATCCAGTCCTCAAGGGCCACCAACAGGTCAGGTTTTCAGGATATCCCTGCTTCAGCACAGATGGCTCGATCAGAAGCTCAGTCAAAGACTGACTTGACAGCCTCTGAGCCACAGGTGCTGAAGCAGGGATATCCTAAAAACCTGACCTGTTGGTGGCCCTTGAGGACTGGAGTTGACCACCCTATGGTCTAGCAGATATTGAAGACATAAGGCACGCCATATGTTACTCGAAAGAGCTCGGACGGAGTCTGCTAAAGGCAACGCAGTGTTTCACAAACGTGATTTCTTTACTTAACAGGAAAAAACCCCATCTCTCACAGTGTCTGGGAAAAAGATGTTGTGTTACTTGTTTTAAATACACGGCTTAATAACCATTCATATATTTATATAAGGCAAGTCCTAATCTAATTCTAATGACCTAATCCTAATACACTAATACGGCTGTGCTGACAATCTTAACCCTTTCTTTGCTCTGGCAGCGGAAAGGTTAATAAGGGAAAACACCCACACACCCGGGTCTCCAAAACCATTACACACAGTGCCACCCCCACCACCCCCACCACGTGGAAATAGGTCCCAATAAATTCATAGGAGGAATTCTAAGAGACGCCTAGATTTTTATTTTCTAAACATAGGCTTTCATTTTAAGTAAAGTGCATAAAAAAATATATAATGTACAAAAGATTGTCTTAAACAAGGAAATAATTACTGAGCGGTTATATACAAAAAGGCGGGTGCAGTTGGCAGACACCCAGTATCGGAAAAAGGGATGCAAAGGGCGCTATTCAATATGGTGGCAGTATGCTTCTCCATGCTGGGGAAGCTCTGCACTCCCTTCCAATGAAGGGAGCGCCGACCATCCCGACATGCAGCAGCAGCAGTTTCACGGGGTATAGAATAAGGGGAGAGGGAAGAGTGGAGGTGCTTTCATTTAAGTGGAGCTTACGAGCTTCATTGGTGTGGAGAAGAGTATTTACAACACAGTGAATAGGGGCCCGCGGTTATTTGCCTGTATAACTAGTCATTACTCTAAGACTTCAAAGCCGAGGCTGCATTCCCACGCTGGAGGAGATGGTGTTCCCATTCATGGAGCTGATCTCCTCTCCAGAGCAGGGAAGCAGCTTCACGGCATAATAAATACAGGCCTTGGTTTCTGGACGAGCATTGGAACAATAGAGCACATTATTTTCTAATTGGCTAAATAATGCGGGATGACAGAGACAAAAAAAAAATGAAAGGAGTTCTAAAACTAGTCTGTGGTTCCCAAATCTGTACGTACGGTTGGTTTGGAAAAAGAAACTGCAGAAGCACAAAACCAAACAAGCAAATAAACTGTCTCAACACCCGACAGAAAAGTGACACTCGCAAACGCACGTGTTCCAGGGTTCGTATGCCACTCAAACACTTACAATGTGCCTAACCCAGGGGAGGGCCACTCCAGTCCTCCAGGGCCACCAACAGGTCACGTTTTCAGGATCTGCCTGCTTCAGCACAGGTGAAGCCTGAGCCACCTGTGCTAAAAGCAGGGACTGATTAAGCCACCTGTGCTGAAGCAGGGATATCCTGAAAACCTGACCTGTGGGTGGCCCTTGAGGACTAGGAGTTGGCCACCACAGGCCTAACCCCTTCATTTTAGAAGTGGACCACACTGCCGCTGTCTCAGGGCCAAAGGCCGGCCGGCCAAGTTTTCAAGTTCAGAACTACCCTGCAAATGAAGGAACAACAGTATTTTAGATTTGCACTATTTACAATATACACACATTCTTTCACCAGCGACCGCAGTATTCACTTACAATGCTCCCGCTAGTAGCTATCGCTTTCACCACTACGAAATGGAGCTGCAGTTTATGCACCTTGCAGCACACACCTTGCAGCCGTGCTGTTACCAGTTTCATGTTTATAAGATTTCCATTAGCAACATTTTTTTACCCTTTAAATCGATCTTGCAAAGTAATGAACAATCAATAGAAAATAGATTCCCCCTCCCTTACACATAACTTCTATCAAGTTGCCATCTCTGAACATTATGTACCTAAACATCAATATGATTCTTTGATATGCAGAACACACACAATCCATTCCATATGCGGCAGAGCACAACAAGACAGCGTGCTGCAGCAAACAAGGTTAGCCGCTCATCTAGAGGGGGCTTCTTAAGCCTTGAAGACCCTTCCTGCAGGGACAATAAGCAAGTCACTCACAACCCCCAAAAAGCAGCAGCTCCTCCCGTGCCACGTCCCTTCCAGGTGAGAATAAAGTAGGTGTCATTTATAAGATTCAGTACCTGTAACGGTGCCAAGTTGCCATGTTCATTTCGTGATGCAGGCTGCACATTTTGTGGAATAATACCGCACGTTTTGTGTATCCAACACAAATCACACCTGCACTTTCTCCAGCTGTTATCCAAGTCAAAATGTCTTGCAACCACGACCTTTATGAAGAGCGGTTCTGTTGGCCCATTAAAAGAGATCACTACCTGCAACGTAACTACAAACACTGGATGCAGTTTCTAAAAGACCCAAGGGGGAAAATGTGTGTAGTATCTACCTAGTGGAATTCTAAGGTCAGGAAACGCTATACTAAGGTGGGTGTGTCACTCTAAAATAAATATTAACGTGCTCATATTAATACTGCACTTTTACAAAGTTCCTTATAAAAGAGAAATAAATGCAGCAGTTTTGTGCAATAAAGACTTTAAAAAAATATACATGTGTTGTATGTGACTGGCTATCCAGAAGGGCTGCGATTCACCACGAGCGGATACTGGGTGTGGCATTGGCTTGAATGGCAGGTAAAGCAGGATTTGGGTCTGATATCCCACTCCGGGCGCTTAGGGAATCTCCCCCAAGGGACCCCGAGGCTCAGTAAGGTTTAACCCCGTGAGTGCCAAATGGACAGGCAACTTGCAAAAAAACAGTGCTCTTACACTTAAAAGTATGTGTACTGCAACCGTGGCATATACTGGAGTTAGTGAAAGAACGAGAGAGCGGGGAGAAAAGACTTCTCTGTATGAGATACTAAGGTCATGCCACTGCAGTATTGTGCCTTGTTAAGAATGGCTTACAGCAGGGCTGGCAAACTCCAGTCCTCAACAGGTCAGATTTTCAGGAGATCCCTGCTTCAGCATAGGCGGCTCAGTCAAAGATTGAGCCACCTGTGCGGAAGAAGGCATATCCTGAAAACCTGATCTCTTGGTGGCACCTTGAGGACTGGAGCGGCCCACCCCGGGTTTACAGCTTCAGAACACTCAACTTGGATTTGAATGAAACTAGAACACAAGCCAACAAACCCCCTCTGATAACACTGCACAAGTGAACTCCAATGCAACTCTCAAGCTTACAGTGCAAAGCGTTGTCTGGCAGTGAGGGGCTCAATGTTAAGCCTGGCTTAAAAATAAGGCTCTCTGTCAACAAAGGGTTTAATGCCGGCATTGTGTATATGGGAAGCACCAAATCACTGCAGTTCTTTCCTTTACTGCTACAAGTATTGCAGGCAATTCCAGCAGCAAAGAATTAAGGCACACGCGTGTGTGTGTGTGTGTGTGTGTGTGTGTGTGTGTAGCGCTGCTGTTCAAAGTCATCATAGCAGATCTATTGCAAGATGGAGGAGAAACACACAACAGTACAGTTTATACAAGATGCTTCTGAATCTAGACCTCACTGCTTTATAGGCGAGATATATCACTATGGTTATTGCTCAATTAAATCTGGTTCTGATTGTATCCGTGTGTCTGAGACATAAATACCAGCACTGACAGCTTTAAGTGCGACCAATACATGACAAGTTTTACTTGCAAACGTTTTCTGTAGTGCAAATGAATCTCGCAGTACCAAACTGCTGCTTGTTATCGACTGCAACGCGATGATACTGCTGCAATATACGGTGATGCACCGTGCAACAATTAGCTCTGAAATCCGCTGCAAGTCTGCGATATGGAAGGAAGCGGGGCCGTAATGCGATTCCATGTGGCCCGGTGCGATGGGATATGAACGTTTACAAAATCAAATGTTATCCGTATGAATCACAGAGAACAACACTTCAGGAACAAGAGTTCCTCAGCCGAGCTAGTTAGGGTAGTTACTGCAGCCGATGATTGCACTGTCAGCCACAAGTGCGTTTCAGGAAATTTACTGGGAATGACGTAAGTGAAGAAAAGCCCTCAATTAAGAAAGAAACAGAGGCAGAGTGGTTTGCAACAAGTCCCATGTCAAAGACCAGAAACTCATGAGAATGTATATGCCTTTCCCAGGTCCCATAAACATGTCACACAGTGTAACACTCACATTGAGTTTAACATGAGTAGGAAGGAAATCGTGACAAAGGGGCAGTTCAATTATTTGTATACTAATACAATATGCAGACTTCCAAATAGAAAAGTAGACTTTTTGGCCGATATTTAACGTTTTCTGTTCCGTCTGAAGCATCAAAATGATGTCACAAGCACGCAGACTGCAGCAAAGTGCCGGGTTCAGCCGCATGAGTCTGGGTGGCTGTGGTGGGCGGTTTCAGCTATTTTCTATGTTCCAGACGGAATGGGTAATATATATATATATATATAGTATATCACCAAATTTACCAATATTAGCAAATTCACAGTTGGCTCTAATGTTGCAGAACAAACTAGCAGATCAGTGACCGGCAGAGGACAATATGTTTTAAAAGGTCACTCAAGCAGTGTATCATCATCTGATCTTCTCCGTCTTCTATACCTGGAAACGCAGCAGTGCCATTCACTTCAGATAAGAGGCAGACTGGGGTGGAAGTTACGTTCTAGGAATGACGTACTGCAGCAGTAGCAGGTGATTATCCAGCCTACCCATGTCCCAGTTAACCCTAGGCTGTATCCGGAGAGAGGGTAATGTTGGTAGGTGGGACAAAGACACAATCGGAGTCCTGTAAAGTTCCAGTGTCAGGGGACTTAGACCCCTAATAAATATGCTGTGAAGCCATCTTCTCCTTGCTCGGAAAAATGCAACCACTTCATTGCCAGCGGGATGGGAAAGGGGTAAAGCTCAATTAAATTAATTGTTCCTGAGCACAGGTAGGACCGCTACACTGCATATATACTGCATATTGAACGGAGGTTTCTATGTCTGGAAAACAGTACACAGAGAATAGTATTATTTACTTATTTCCGAGTGGCCGAGAGGGCAGCACTGCTCCTGTAACCTCGTCACTGCAACGGAAAATGTGTACAGAAATATGAATCCTATTGCTGCGGTCTTCCAATATAAGAAGTCTTTGTGTGTATAAAAAAGGTGACTCCCTAGAACACAGATAGAGATAAATCAGATAAACCAGGGGTTATACAGTATACCAATAGCTTGGGTATCCATAGAATCTTTGAAAATCCAGAGACGTGACCCACATATAAGGATCGAGCGCAGGGACGGCCAACTCCAGTCCTCAGGGGCCACCAACAGGTCAGGTTTTCAGGATATCCCTGCTTCAGCACAGGTGGCTCAGTCTTAGACTGAGCCACTGATTGAGCCACCTGTACTGAAGCAGGGATATCCTTAAAACCTGACCTGGTGGTGGACCTTGAAGACTGGAGTTGCCCCTCCTTGAGATAGAGGGATAAATCAGATTAATAGATATATTATTGGGCTGCTGAGATCTCCCTTTAACTGCTTGAAGGGGGCAGCAAAAATGGCAAGGTATTAAAAGTCTCTCTTTAATCAAATTGAGGTGAAGCAGTTTGGGCTCAGGCAGACTTGTGAAGGCCACTAGAAAAACTGGCAGAAATGCCAGTGACCGATTGTGAACCGCAAAAAAAATAATATATATATTTGTTTTAAACACAAAAATCCTATACCATATAAATAATATAAATACAAGACATCCACCCAACGAAACACCAAGAAAACATCCCAAGTGCCTTAATTACAAAATGTCAGGACAGGAAACCGCATACAGTACAGGTTTCTCCAAAACGTGGAGGAAGAAAGTATAAAAACGTTTTTGCTATTCGCGTTATTTCCTTTCAGAGGAAACAAGGAAACCGTCTGCAGCAGAGATTTGCCGCTTTGCTTTAAAATGCAGGTAATGTATAAAAACAAACCAGGCCTCCCCCTTCCCTGCAAGAAAGCCAAGCGACACACGCTAACTGTGGCACAGAGCGGGGTTTGGCTTTGTTCGAGCACAGGGCCTACATGTGACAAAGAACTAAAAAGGTTCGGAACGTACATTATTAGTAAAAATGTTTTTTTCTGTTCGGTTTACAAAATGGAAATTACATGGCTGAAAATGTCGGAGAAATCCGGACGTTCTGCAAATCGGAATATTTGAATACAGTCCCACCTCTTCACTGTGCATAGTGGTGTATGTATATATTGGGCTGAATAATACAATTGTACTTAAATAAAGAAAAGTTCCATGCACCCTTTTTAAAAGCACAAATCCTAATTACCCTGTAAATCCCCCCCCCCTCCATTTCTTTAGTAATTAGGGTGAATCGCTATGATGAGAATTTATTTAGCGCGGAAACTACACTAAAACATCGTCAAGGCCAACTTTATGAATTTCGAGCCCTCAACTCCGCATCATTGGGATCCCCGTTCTTCCCTCAGCATCAGAAGACGCCGGCGCTGGTATTTGCGTTTCCTGGGATCAGATAATGGCGTTCGTGCAGAAATGTTAAACTCTGATAACCAGATCTTTTGAAAGGGTGAAGAAAAATGGCAGAATAATTGGAACCAGCATGAGTACTGCCACTGTAACCAGTGCACTGAGGACTGGTGCTTTTACCAACCCATACACCCCGCCAGAAAGCATTGCTGAGCAAATGAAATAGCATAGAAACCTGTGCCTTAAGCTACCATACAAGGAGGACTACTATGGGAAGTCTTCTCCGGTTCGGACTTTATACTCTGTCACGATTGGCTTGTTAGAAGGCCACCTTCTCAGTTAGCCCACGATTTCCTGTTCTCTGCCTTTTTCTGGACTCTGTCATCTGGTCTTAGGTTTGCGGCTCTCTCCGGCTTGGCAAGAGCAGTCAAGGCCGCCAGGTTACCCGCCGAGCCCGACAAGTTTCCGCTCTTTCTGGTTTCGACTGCTGCTCCTCCCTGCAAACGCAACCCTGTGCTTCGTCTGCGGGCAGCTCCCGTGGCTTTTTTGACTCTGTTCGGCCTCACCAGGACGCCGTAGCCTGGGTTACACTTGAAGTAGTGTTTGCCACCAACTGAACCATCATTTTTGCCTGTGATGAAACAAAATAAAAAACAAAACAAAAAAACATTAAAACATAATTAGAGGTAGATTTGGCATTTTATTACAAACATTGTCAGGCACCTATCACCCTGAATTTATAGGTTTGGCTTGAAATGTAATAAAAGTAAAGTGATTTCGATATTCAAGATATTACTGAGGCTATAGAGCAGGGATACCGGACGTCCTCCCATGGGGGAGGGACGAAGCGGTGCACAGCAAAAAAAAGATGGTAAACTGAATCGCTATACAAAAATATAGCAAGAGATAAAAAATAAAAAAAACAACACAGTAGGGGAAAAAACTCCAACGCGTTTCACGCATACTTGCACTGTGATCGATTGAGCAATAAATAGTATTTTTGTATAGCGATCCAGTTTACCGTCTTTTTTTTGCTGTGCACACTTCATCCCTCCCCCCGTGGGAGGACTTCCGGTATCCTCTTGTCGACAGCTGAGTCCATGTTGATTCTGGAGCAGCTATGATCAAGGATGTCATGAGTAGCTCTGCCTCCTCATAGATCGTATACCCAATTTCATTTCTGGGCTGATTTCTTACTCCAGGAGGCAACCGATTACTACCCTTTAGCCACGAGCGGATTCGTGTTTGTCCCTTCATTGTGACCACACCGACTACCCCTCAAGGTGTATTATTTAGGGTGTTTGTTCTCCACAATAGGAGTTACATTTATGCTTGAAACGGTACCATTTGAACATTCATATCCGGAATTGCTTGTTATTTGCCAATACATGCAGCATCTAAATCGTGCGTGGGTTAGTCATACCTATGGCGCTTGTGCCCACATTTGTGTATTCTGAGCACTGATCTCTGGACCTGCTCCGGTTTATCCATTTCTATGGGGCAGGAAGCCTAATGCTTGAGGATTCCTAGGAGTAAAAAAAGCTCTCCTAGATGTGATAAATGTTTGGAAATGCCACGTTATGGGAGTTTGATAACCGACCCATGGACTCCACTTCTCACACTATACTGTACATCCTTCCACATACAAGTTTTCCCCTGCACGTTTTAACCTTGTAGGTTTCCCTTGTGGTTATATTAAAGGATTGCATACTTAATTGGAAATTTAGAACAGAATTTGCTGAGAGCAAACTACTATAAATCTAAAGTAATTATTTAAATACCATGGAATATGTCTATAATTAGGGTTGATATAGGATTTTGAAATATGTACTCATGCCCTTAGGTCTTCTTTTAAAGAAGAATATTCTCTGAGCTCTCAACTTCCAAGGACCAAAATCGGTGAGATTTGGGGTTTTTGGTCCACTAAAATTTTTATATCCCACTGAAGTACATGAAAAGCGGACGCTAAAACTCTAGTAGTAACAGAATTGCTGAGAACAAAGTAGAGAGATTCTTACCGGCAGGCAAATCAAGCTCGACGCCGACCCAAACTCCTTCTTGAAAGTCTGCTGGGCCTACATATCTAATGATGCCGGTCTTATGAGCACCGACTGTCACATACTCTCCTTCTTTCAACCAATCTGGAACCTCCTGCACCTCCTCAGAGTCCGACGTCATTTCCAGTTTGTCGTCCCCACTTTCCATCTGATTGTCCAACCTATCAAGGCTTCCTTTCATGCCGACCGCTACACCTGTTCCGTCCGAACTCAACACATCCCCAAGGTCATCCCCCAGCATACGCGTGAACGATTTCAGCTCGGATGGCTTTACTTTCTGAATTTTAAATGGGGAAACCACCGTTTTGGTCTGGGTTAGGAGGCCAGGGATGAGAAGTGATTTAGAAGGTAGGACAGCGGAATCCCTGCTCACTCCTTGACTTACTGTTGATGGTAACTCTCCATGCTTTTCTGACCGTGGTTCACTTATTGATGAGGTGGTAGTTAGATGGTGTTCTACACTGCTTGGTAAAGGAGTGTCCTTTGACTTTTCATTGCGATATACAAGTACAGGTAAGTCTGCTGGCAACGCTGGTTTATGATTTAAGGTACTACGATCTGTGACTTCATCTTGTTCGATACGATCTAAGCAGCTGGGTGTAGACTTAGTCTTGAGATCTTCAGTATCATTTATTTTATTTGCTTGAGGAGACGCAAAACTTTTCCTTCCAGGAAGAGATTCTGGCTTCACAAGTATGTCCACGTTAGAAGACACCTGGATGTAAGGAGCTGCTGGTGAAGTTCGATCATTAGCTGCTGGTGTTGGACCTGGAGATTGAAGAATAGGCACTTCGTTCCCTGCCATTAACGCATCAGAGAGTGTTGCTGTTGAGACGCTGTGGGAGAAGTATCCGCTGGATGCTTCGCTGAGTGGGCTTGGAGGTCCCTCCTGGAAGTCCTGTCCTGGAGACTCGCACACCTTTTGCTGGGAAGGCACTGTAGGCATCCTTTCATTTTTCTTCTCTTGGTTTGGTGAACGAGCTGCCGTTGGCGGCGGGACTCTCGTCCATTCTTCCTGGGTAACCTGACAGGTAATTGAAGCAATAGCTTATTAACAATGCACATCTACAAATGTAACCAAGGGTTGAGCCTGGGAAACAGCGACTGGTATATATAAAGAAACAGATAGATCTGATACATTAAGGGAAACAATACTCAATACATATTTTGCAATTAAGTTAATAAAGCAACATTTTAATTGACTTTTGCATAGATGTATATACATTTCAGTAACAGAATACAGTACATTGAAAAACTGTTAAAGTTTTACATGAAGTTTCTGTAATTACAACATAAGTACAATGCAATTACAGTACTTAATGTTACTTATGTACGTAATGTTTAATTATGCATATTGCAAAATAGTACTTACACATATCTACCACTAAATTAATTATTTAATACACAAAATCATTTTTATTTACCATTTTTTTAAATCAATGATTAAATTGTGTATTATTTAGTCAATTATTTAATTATTATTACCCATGTTCTATAATTAAACATTAAGCACATGCAGAAAAGTAATACAACTGTACTTATGTATATTTACATGGCACGTACAGGTAATAATTGCACTCTAGTTAAATTGTTATACAAGACATGTAAAGCGTGACCCACAAACATCAAAACAGCAAACTGTTAGCATGAAATTATTATTTTTCCATAGGATTGCAAATGCGGAAATAGCCGCCAATGCCAGAGGTTAGAGTATCTTTTTTTAAAACGGCATTTCATCAGTTGGCTGCCACATGGGCACACGATACGCCAACGCCTTTAGACGTCACGTTACTGCATACTGTAGCAGTCTTCTAGTGTGGTGGTTAAAGGGGGGTGTACAGTAGTCTCTATAGCAGGGGTGGTCAACTCCAGCCTCCAAGGGCCACCGACTGGTCAGGTTTTCAGGATATCCCTGCTTCAGCACAGGTGGCTTTATCAGTGGCTTAGTAAAAGACTGCACCACCTGTGCTGAAGCAGGGATATCCCGAAAACCTGACTGGTTGGTGGAGCTTGATTGCACTAGAAGACCGCAATCAATTATAACCCCCACCCATCCTGTCTTCAAGGTGTTAATAACCTTGCCAACGTAACCCAATTCACTACGGCAGAGGACAGCACCCTATTCCTATCCGAGCCCGTCCTGTTGTGGAAGGACACATTCAGCAGAAGAAATACATTTCCCAGTATTTACTTGGAAGATGATTTATATGACAGGATTGGTCCTTTGCTGTTGGAAGGGCAGGATTTATCGGGGCTGGAAGGCGGCTGTGATTTATATGTCTCGTACACTTCTTTGGCTGCACTTAGGGCTGGGATAAATCATGAGGTTTTCAACTGGCCGCCAAAGATTTATCTTTAATTTCCAAATTTTCTGCTCTCCCACCACCCATTTTCTAGGGGCCTGTCAATTGGCAGGTGAAGGATTTAACGGCAGCTTCTGAGATGAAACACGCCATTTCTCAGATCCATTTCCCAGAGGCAGCATGTACTAAACTTGGGTAATCAATACAGTCCTTCAGCGTGTAGGCTGATAGAGGAGGCGCAAGAGTTTCCTTTTAACATTACCTGTAAATCCAATACACTACTAACTTTAAAAGTTCAATAATGAACTGGGGGACACAATGGGGATATGCCCTATTCATACAACAGTGGGAACAATGGCCAAAGCCAATAAAATGTAACAATCGTGGGGCGGATTTAAAAATACTCAGAAACTGCGAAAGAGCCGGGTGTCACATAGCAAAACAGGTATTTAAAACTAAATGCATAACTTATCAATGGAATTGGGTTCCCAAGAAATATTAAACTCCCTTAAAATTAAAAATGTCCTGTATTTACTTCAAGTGTAAACATTGCCTCTATAAACCTTGGGGCCGTTTATTCTAATGTTATCTGGTGAATGTCGTTTCCCCATTATCTCTTTAATCTTCCATTAAAATAAGTTCCGGTGGGAATAAAAAGTGTGACAAAAAACCTCCAGCGCACAGCAAATAAAAATACTATTTGTGGTGCATGTGCACGTCTCAGACAGGCGTGCCACCCTGTATATCCCCAATATCTCTTATCATACAATGCTTCCACTGCAGCCAGGGATTCTGGGTAATCACAGCAGGCATACATTTATAGGGGCCCATGTTAAAATTGATTAGAAGCAAACGGTTAACACTGTGCTCATTTGCATGTCATTGCCCAGAATCCCTTGCTGCAGTGGAAGGACTGCATGCTGGGAGATAATGGGGAAAAGCGGGGTTGCAGACCTGTCTGGTACGTGTGAATGTGCTCACTAGTTACATTATTATGTTGTCCTAATTGGTCTTAAATATCCTTATATTCGTAGCTGCCATTTTTTGCATGGGACAAACATGTACTGTATGTCTTTCTAAGACACACAGGTGTTTGGAAGTGCGCTACCATATGATGAATGAGCTCACCTGTTTCGTCTTTAACGCATTTTCATCGGTACTCGCAGACTGGACCGTAATCCGAGGAAGGGGCTGCAAAAGCAAACACACAGAACCATATTAACTTAAACTATAGGACTGCATGCTGACTGAACAATAGCAAACAGAGGAAAAGCCCAAACACATGCTGTATGCCATGCTCAACACAGGAAATATCAGCATTTGGGAGTCACAACACAACTGCAAACAACAGGAAATGTGTCCCAAGTAGTCAAGACATGAAAAAAGGTAAAATTAAATAAAATTGTGTTTAATTTGTATTTATTGTTCAGGCATAGAGAGAGTTATAGTGGCGTAAATCTTTTTTTTTTTTTTGAAAAAGGCCCTCCGCAGTACAGCAAATGAAACGGGTCTGAAACCCTGCCCTTCCCCATTATTGCGTAGGAAACCGCACTTCCACTGCAGCAAGGGATTCTGGGTAATGACATGCAAAGGAGCACACAGTATGTCACTTCTCATCCATCTTAACACGGAGCCCTGACTTTTGGCTCAAGCACAATGTGGGTAATTAAACGAGGAGTAAGTTATGTGTGTGTTTCAGAAGTATATACAGTACTGTATAATGGTCAAACAGAGCTTCATGTAAATGCCATTCCGTATAGGCATGGAAAGAATACAAGTATTTGATGTTAAGAGTTAACACACATTGAATCCCTTTGGTGCCAGAGTGTCCTGCCACGTCCATGGCAACGACGGGTCACATGAACGCCCTGAGCGATGACGCGACCTGTTCCGGTTGATGGACGGGACGGGGAAGTGGAGGGCCTGCCCCCTCAGTGTAGTGCGCGACCAGCGCACAATCACGGACAGGCCCTAAAAGGCGAGCACAAGGCCGTGATGGACAATGCACATCATAAGGCCATCAGGGTGGCAGATTTTTTAGCCGTACATCAATAGGGCACTGAAGGGGTTAACTTTAATGATCCCATCCTTGCCGGGACCGGAAAGTCGGTGTCCGTATGACTCTAGACTCCCACAGTGTCTGCAATGGTTTTGTTAATGCAGTGTGCTATTAAACATACCTTTACATGCTGAAATAAAGCTTATACGTGGAATTTGTGTTACAGCAGGGGTGGCCAGCTCTAGCCCTCAAGGGCCACCAACAGGTCAGGTTTTCAGGATCTCTCTGCTTCAGCACAGGTGGCTCAATCATTCTGACTGAGCCACCTGTGCTGAAGCCGGGATATCCTGAAAACCTGAACGGTTGGTGGCCCTCGAGGACTGGAATTGGCCGCCCCTGTGTTAGATGGTTGAGTGCCTTCAGTTTATTGCGACTAATACATGTTGTTGAGGCAAAGGGGAACTACAGCCATTTTTTTTGCACATTTGACAACGTTTCTGCCCCCAGCTCCCCCATATCCACCAGATTTCTGAAAGGCTCATCTGGGACCTTGCATTATGTGAGCCCGAAATGTACTGGACAGAAAACAGAGTCGAGAGCTGCTCTAAAAATGGTATGCTTCATTATTAACTGGAAGCACAGCTTTGGCGAGTCTCTTTTTGTTAAGCTATTTACACATTCATGACCTATTAATGCATTTTCTACAGACCTGCACATAATGGATAATGTAAAAGAATAAAGTATCCTCCCCGCATCATTAGTACAGAACATTTTCCCTGATGGGGAATATTTAAGGCTGGATATACGCGGTGGTGGAGTTCTGCAGCAGCGCTACATCAGCCTGGCTGTTAATACATCTCACTCCCGTAGACATGATGTTCTAACAAGCAGCTCTTTACTGGTCCCTCCTGGATTAAAGCCATCAGAAATCTGAGAAGTGCAAGGACTATTTCCCCCTGACCATGCCGTAAATAAGGTTAAGAACGTCTATTATAAGGGCTGTCACAGGAAACGCAGGGACTGATGAGACAGGTCAACACTGTCCTGCCTCCAGTAGTTTAGCCCTTGCAGTGCTGGTAACTGGTGAAAAAAGGGATAGGAATAGAGGGGGGAAAAACCTGTTCTTTTCCTCTAACAAACCCATTTACTGCTGGACAATATTAAGCAGTCAAGTGTATTGATAAGCAGAGGATTCAGTAGGAGGTGCAAAGAATGGAGACACATGATAATTATTACTGGTAATTACTTATATTGTATTCTGGAGACTATACTAGATCTCTAGAAGTACGTAAATACATTGGATATTTGTGCATAAGACTTATCAGGAAAGACTACAGGACCGTAATATGAATAGCTTAGAGCAGGGGGGCGCAAACTATTTGAGCTGCGCCCCCCATACCTCTTTTGGCGACGCGGCACACCAAGCCTCTGAATCTCGGTGAGTGAAGGTACAGGGGCCTCACACGATCCCCCGGCATTTAATTTAAATGCCTTGGGGAAGAGTGCGGGGCCTCTGCAGCCCACCGCGCCCCCCTCCCCCCCCAGAAAAATCTCGCCCCCCGTTTGCGCTTAGAGGATAGAAGGGACACAGTGGATATGATTGAAACTTTCAAATACATCAGTGATTCCCATCAGGGGGAACCCCTAGTATAACGGCAGATACCAGGGAGAATAGGGAGTTCCTGAGCCTTTGGGGGGGAATGCATAATGTGTAAGACCACCAAGCTACAATTTAGTGTAGGTGGTACAGCAGTCAATTACAGCAGAAACTTCCAAAGTCGCTCCCCCAATGCTGTGCATTCCCAGCAGCAAAGTATTGCGGGGGGTCGTGACTTGGAAAGCTCCTGCGGTCATTGACAGCTACACCCCTCCCATGCTGCCTGCACACACGGAGGTGCAGTTTGGGGCCTTACTAAGGAAATGTGTCTCCCACGAGCTCACGACACTATACTGCCTGGGATCGGGCAAACCGTTTTGTGAGTAATAGTCTGATGTGTCGGCAATAAGATTAATTTGGGGTTCTCAAAAGAAATATTTTCTAGCAGGTGGTGCAATGTAACAAAGGCTGGGAACCAGTGACATACATAACGTGTTTCAACAAAGGACAGGAGAGAAGCATGTTTCAGAGAAAGAGAAGTGCTAAAAGAAGACGTTATTCTCTGAAGCTGGCAGGGAGCATCT
The DNA here is from genome assembly GCF_040206685.1 of Ascaphus truei. Classification (NCBI taxonomy): domain Eukaryota; kingdom Metazoa; phylum Chordata; class Amphibia; order Anura; family Ascaphidae; genus Ascaphus; species Ascaphus truei. The sequence goes on from NC_134486.1 coordinate 403,217,536, forward strand.
CTGTACGGAAAGGGTGGTGGATGCATGGATTAGACTCCCAGCAGAGGTGGCAGGGGCTAACACAGAAAGGGAATTCAGACATGCTTGGAATAGACATAAAGCTACCCTAATTATGAAAGAAAGACTGGGATCAAATAGTGTCTCAGGCTTTACAGCGGGTGGGGAAATGGGCTGACACAGTGGGTGAGGTGGTTCCTGCTGTATCTGCCGTCACATTCTATGTAAATAATGACCCGGTAATTAGACATTGCTTTGTGCAATCCCACCCACAATCTTCTCAGAGCTAAACATATTACAAAGGGTCCCGTTACATTAAACAAAGTGCAAGAGTACTAGAGACGACGTTAATGTCGTGATCTTCAGGCAGGCTTGCACACTGTTCTTATCCTCTTTAATGTAATGCAAACAGATCAATACTGCCATTATAAGCCTTTTTTTGGTCAACCTTTTCGAGTTGCACAGAGCTGTTTTCCAACATGGCCACCTGCTAAATATCAGCAAATGTACACCTAATTAAAAGGAGACTTCCCCTCAGACAGGCAGACCTTAATACACACCCTGGAGAAAAAGATCAAAGTCATACTGGACATAGGGTAGAACAGGGGCTCTCCGCTCCAGTCCTCAAAACTCCCACAACAGGTCAGGTTTTCAGGATGTCCCTGCTTCAGCACAGGTGGCTCAATCAGTGGTTCAGTCTTTGACTGAGCCCCCGTGCTGAAGCTGGTGATAACCTGCAAACCTGACCTGTTGAGGGGGTGGGGGGTCTTGAGGACTGGAGTTGAGTACCCTTGGGGCAGAGCCGGCACCTTTCTGGAAGGCTCGGAGTACAATAAAAGACCCATTTTTTACGTAGCGCGCGATACTGTTTGCCTTGCGCTATTTCTTTGTTATTAGCTGTAAGATGGGGTGTACAAAGGTAGCCGCTTCCAAGTGAAAACAACAAGCATTCATAATCCGAGGCTGCAGTAACGAGGGAGGGAAAAGGCGTAGGTCGTACGATACCCTTTAGTGGGGCAACTTTGATAAGTTAAAGGCATGGCTGTAGTGTCTTATACAGCAGGGGTGCGCAAACTGGGGAGGCGGATAGGGGAAAGGGAGGAGAGAGAAGATGGGGGAGAGGGAGGAGAGAGAAGATGGGGGAGAGGGAGGAGAGAGAAGATGGGGGAGAGGGAGGAGAGAGAGGATGGGGGAGAGGGAGGAGAGAGAGGATGGGGGAGAGGGAGGAGAGAGAGGATGGAGGAGAGAGAGGATGGGGGAGAGGGAGCAGAGAGAGAGAGAGGATGGGGAGAGGGAGCAGAGAGAGAGAGAGAGGATGGGGAGAGAGAGCAGAGAGCGAGAGGGAGAGAGGGAGAGAGAGAGAGGGAGAGAGAGGAGAGGAGAGAGGATGGGGAAGACGGAGGAGAGGATGGGGAGAGGGGGGAGAGGAAGGATGGGAAGGAGGGGGGAGAGGAAGGATGGGAAAGAGGGGGGAGAGGATGGGGGAGAGAGGATAGGGGAGAGAGGATGGGGGAGAGAGGATGGGGGAGAGAGGATGGGGGAGAGAGAGGATGTGGGAGAGAGAGGGGATGTGGGAGAGAGAGGGGATGGGGGAGAGGGGGAGAGGGAGGGGAGAGAGGATGAAGGAGGGGAGAGAGGATGAAGGAGGGGAGAGAGGATGAAGGAGGGGAGAGAGGATGAAGGAGGGGAGAGAGGATGAAGGAGGGGAGAGAGGATGACGGAGGGGAGAGAGGGAGGAGTGAGGACAGGGGGAGAAGGAGGATAGAGGATGGGGGGAGAGGGAGGATAGAGGATGGGGGGAGAGGGAGGATAGAGGATGGGGGGAGAAGGGGGAGGGGGAAGAGAGGGAGAAGATGCAGAATAGTAGACTTGTGCCACTACAGATGTGGCAGATTGTTTTGGGAAAATAAAATGGGAAAAGAATGATGCAGAGACGCAGAAATTTTCTTATTAGAAATGTATTAAATTTTTAAATTGGGGGCGGGGCCAGAGGGCGAGTAGCTGTGTGTGTAATTGGTCAAGTCCTGGATATATATATATAGATATATAGATATATCTATATATATATATATAGATATATATATATATATTACCAAGAATGATGCGTTGTGATATACATTTCCATTCAAGCAATTTTACAAGAAGGGCATACAATAGACATCCTGGGATAGGGAAGAGATTAATTCTAGAATGTACAGCTTTGCTTACACTGTCAGAAGCACATTAAGCAAGAATAACTTGTGAAGCTGAGTCCATGCTGCCTTCGCACGTGCGGAGGTGTGAGTGTCCATGACGTCACCCGCTTGAAGCGGGTGCGTTTTTCGGACATGCTCGATGCGCCATCATGGGGGCGTGTCTAGGAGCGTGTCAGTGATGTCACGGAGCTGGTCCGCCCTCATTGGCGAACCGCTCACGTTACCTGCCCGTGCCACGAGAAATCAGTTTCAGATTCCTCGCGCAATGCGCGCCCCCTCCTGCTGCCATCCGCGCGGTCTATGGGCGCGATCAATGCCTTAAGGCAATGTGATCACGCTGCGCGGTCTGCGGCAGCATGGACTCAGCCTTGGTTTAATATTTGCAAGTGTAGTGTCATGAAACAAGCAAAATGTAAATACAATTTTGGCAACAAAAGGTGAATGGTAGTTATTTACCTTCAAGAATCATTAATTCTCCCGATTGCACAAATAATTTCATTGTGCAAACATGAAATGGCCTTTATTATAAGAAAAAACGCACAATACAGCAATAATTATGCTAACTGCACTAAGTCTAGAAACTGTTGCAATAATATTGTTCTGATATTTTTTGTGGGAGAGGTGGTGTGTGGCTTTCCTGATAATTATCTCACCTTTGCAGTTCATTTGTCTGCAAATCAGTTACTAAACCTGCACCAGGTGAAAAACAAGCATGTTATCAGCAGCTCTGTGCTATTGCGTGATCTCCCTGCAACTGTGGAACACAGCAGGAGAAGGGCAGCTACTTACACACCTCATGGTGTACAAACTCACGTGGGATCCCTCCAGATGATGGGAAGAGAACACATTAATCAAATCCATAATACACTAAACAAGACCCATTATCTCAGAAGAGCAAGATGTGTGCGTCTGCGGACCTGACATGACCTAAAGTAATGGACAACTGGGTGTAAGAGTTTATTAGATAACGGAACCATGACTACCGGAGCGGATCCCTGGGAGAAAGTCATCTGAGGTTTATTACAGCATCAAATGCTGGAGAACAGAACGGAAATATAGACAGGAATAGAATATACAGGAGAACCCAGGACAAACGTGGCTTTAAAGCATTTAAAAACGTAGGGTGTACAACTAACCATGATTTAGGAGGATATACTACAGATGTAGCAAACTGTACCGTTTTGGTTGGCGCTACCGTGTGCAGTCGGGGCCTGAAAGGATAAACGCTGGATTCAGAAGCCTGGCCCCCCGCAGCGCGATGGCGGCAGACACTCCCCAGCACCGTGGGCTTGTTCCCTTTTCGTCCACGGCGCTGGGGACAGCAAGTCTTTCTACATCTGAAGCTCGAGCTGGCCAGTTAGACAATTTTCTGAATTTGGAGACCGCTCGCCTTTCAGTGCTTGAAACTATGTAATGGGATGGTTTGACTGAAGGAGGACACAGGAAGATGCGAGGGGGGAAAAAAAATGGCTGGATCTATATAAGATGGCTGAAGAGTGGTGAAAAATAGCCCATTTGCCACTCATCCCCACTCTGTCACTTCCAACCAAATGCCTCTTTACAGTGGAAGTCATCAATAATCTCAAAAGTTTGAGCCACTGATTGAGCCACCTGTGCTGAAGCAGGGATATCCTGAAAACCTGACCTGTTGGTGGCTCTTGAGGACTGGAGGTGGCCATCCCTGGCTTAGGGAAACCAGCTGGTAAACAAATTGAGACTGAAGTAGTGGGCTGGACCTGGCCTTGCATAGGTACCACATGGAAGAAGTGTGAACAAGAAAGAATACATCATCTATTTCCAGGACTTCCTGCAAATTGTGCGGATGCATCATACACAGAGCATACCCAGCAACACATGGTAACAGGACAGAGGCAAAAGGATGGATAACGTTGCCTCGCTACAGGGGAGATTCACTCATCTCCTCGTGTCAATGGCCGTCAGCACGGGAGGGATCTCGGATATCCCCAGCTCCGATGAGAAGTTTCAGACTGTGTGTTCTTGAGCCTATGAGCTTTCCATTGTGTTCTTGCCCTCAGAGTTTGCACCATTATCTTCTTGCATTGAAGCTTCTCAACTCTTAAGCTTGTGTACTCTGTCAAGAGCCGACACAGAAACATTGCAGACTTTTTGCCAAAAATGAAATGGACTCTCCCCTTTGTTCTTTATGGATTCAGAAAATTGAAACGTCAGAATAGAAGTGCTGAAAGTCTCAGTGCCGTATGTAATGCAGATAGGCAAAGCACTATATCATTTAGTTTCTTGTATTGTTATTGCATTAAACGTTCTCCAGGTTTTATTTTTTTACATATATACGTTTCAATAAATATATATTATCTTCATCAATTCAAATGCAATTTTAATTGGAATGAGAAAAACTTGTTTCTACATATTCTGACAATTATTAGAATGTGAATAGGAGACTTTTTATGTACAGCTAACCCCGTTACAGCGCAATACGCTACAACGCGGTCTGAACGGGGCTCCCGATTAAAAAACATCTCCAAGATTATTTCTTTTTTAGCGAAATGGCCGCCACACGAGGACTTACCCGGCATCTGCAGCTCTCTCCTCTCTGAAGATGCTGTTAAGTCTTTGCGCGGCGGCAACATTTTATAATGCGATCCCGGTTATAACGCGGTCTCATTCTGTCGACCCAGAGGACCGCGTTATAACGGGGTTCAGCTGTATATATACAGAAGCATACACCGATATGATGAGAATGTCACAACCACAGCAATACTTGAATTGTTCAAAACATTGCATTAGGAAGAAAAAGGAATCAAAATTTAGTAAATAGTTGAGTCACCTACTGTATGATTTGCAGACATTATTTTTGCCACAAGTCTAGAAGACCTCCAGCAACAGATCAGAGAACTCCACGTAGCAAGAAAGAAGGTGGGTCTCTGAACATCACATCGTATGAATCTCAGCAAGACGTCAACTCTAGCAAGATCAAAATAAATGGAATAGAACTAGAAGACGTCAACAACGTTGTACACCTTGGCTAACAGGTACCAATGGATGGGAACCTTTCAAATGAAATCACAAGAACATTTTCCAAGTGAACTTCTACTGTGTCTCAAAAACTTGTCACCCTGAGTTTGAAGATAATTCTGAAGCTTCAGACAACACAAAGAAGTATGGAAAGATGTATGCTGGGTAGTAACCAAAGAGACAGGAAAAGGATTCAATGGGTTTGAAAACAAACAAGTCTACTATGTAACTATGTAAGTCTGTGAGATCCTGAGTGAAGACATAAAAACGGCAGTGTACTTGGCATATAATGCAAAGAAATGACCATCGTTGGCTAAAGATTGGATTCCATCGAGCATCAAAAGACCACGACGACGGCAACGACCAAAAGTACTGAATGATGGGAGGATCAAATCTGATGTTTGATTTAAAGCAACAATGGAGAAGAGGGCTTGCCACTGCAGTACCTGGAAGATTTTGGGGAGGCCTACATCCAGCAGTGGCTCGCCAAAGGCTGAAGATGATGATATCATAATACATATTTATTGCGATGGTTGAAATTGTATTTATTTGTATGATCTGTATAAAACTTTAGGCATTTAGACTTCTATTTTTTTCACAACAGATCACATTGAATGTCTACTATGAATATAGCTGACTAACAGTATACACCTTTAGTGGATAGGAATGCTCGTAACTATTACACCAGGTGTTTATTTAGATCCCCCAGGAGCAGTGGCAATGTATACCCCCTGACAAAGTTGTTTGCAACAGTGAAACGTGCATAGATAGCATTGCCGACTACAGCTAATGCGAGCTGACCACAAGGAAAGAGGTGTAGATAATCCCAGGTATGCTTGTATCATACCTACACTTGAATGTATTTTTCATGGGTTTGTCTATCCGCATAAAATATTGCCCCGTGAGACTCTTGGTGTGTCTCTTCTATGAATTAGTGCATATGCCGATTTAATGTGAGTGAGCCCAACCATATGAGAAGGAGCTGTGGTCTGATCATTAAGCGTATCGCACAGCAGAAGCCAATGCCAATTATCGATTATGGGGACATATTATACGGCTCAGCACCCCAAAGCCACCTTAGGAAACTTAATACCCTCCACAATTCAATATGCCGTTTTGTTCTCCGATGCAACTACAACACACATCACTGAGAAATGCTCAAAGAATCCTCACTTGAGTCTAGGCTCAAAGTTCATCTTTCCTGTCTTGCCTTCAAATACTTTCTGGGCAAGCTACTCATCTATCTGAACCAGCTCTTCACCCCTACCACATGCAGCACTTATCAGAGATCTGACTCCAAAAGACTGCTCATGGTCCCAAGGTTCAGCAAAGTATCCGGCCGCTCCTCCTCCTCTTACCGTGCACCCCAAAACTGTAACAATCTACCGGAGACTCTCACAGCCGCCACCAGTCTAAGTTATTTCACAACTAAGGCCGTCTCACATTTTAATCTGGTCTGTGACTGTTACATACGCCTATAATATATATTATCTTAAAGTGTGCGTGCAATATCTTGAATATAATGTATACCCTGTTTACTTATGTAACTATGTATTTGAAACCATGAATTATTTGTCATCATAACTCTGTGCCCAGGACATAAATGAAAACGAGAGGTAACTCCCAATGTATTACTTCCTGGTAAAACATTTTGATAAATAAACAATTAAGGAGAACCGAGTCCTACCTGGGACACTTACCAAGTGTGAGCTGTGATATACCCCCTCTCATCAAGGCATTCTCTTGGTATATATGGTTATACGCCACTGTCCAGGTTTTGCTTGGATTTTACTTTTTGCTTTTACTATGTTTCAATATTGAACATGTTTATTTTGCACGTCTGCAACTGCTTTGAGAGATATTTATTAATCACAATATAACAGATTTATCAATACTTTGATAGTCTTTTAGCGCACCATTTTACACCTACAGTAGGGTGCTTTTTTTGTTGTTGATGCTTTAAGCAATAACTTCACCAAGCCAATTTCAAGAATTCCCATATCTTAAAAAAAGCCATATACATGGACATTCTCTGCAGATTAATTCAGAGCGGGAGTAGAAATGCTATTTAGATTTAGTGGTTCACCTTCTTAAGCAATCAGCACTAATTAGGGGCCCGATTGAATTAATAGGGACTACTTCCGAGCGTCTGACCTCTGACAGACCACGCATTACACTTTAGGCAGACACAAGGCCAACATTATGGAAATAACATAATTACTAAAATGTGCTTACACTGCACTAAAGTTCCTCTCACCCAGAAGGCCAATGACATTTACAGCTGGCTTACTGAAGAAATAAAAGATTTCTTACGGGCAAGCGTGTGGCCTGATCTTTTAAGTCACAATGCTAAGCGCTTCTAACCGTTCTGACTGTCTCACCTATTCAGCAGCCATAGAGGAAACCATTACTGGTGTGACACTCTCTGCTCCCAGAATGATTTGCAACCACCCGGTGTTTGCCATTTCATGAAGTTAACCCTTTAGAGCCAGTTCAACTGCATTTTAATGAACTAAATCAACCTATTTTCCCTAATAGCTGGACAACGAGCCAATCTATTTTTGTAGGTTTCTACTTCCCCACTGCTATACTTGTTGCAATGCATTGCACAGGGGGACTAATTTAAAATTGCTTAAAGCTGCAAACCAAGCAATATCCTATAAGTGTTTTTTTTTTTTTTTTTAAATAAATCAGTTCTGTACTATGAGAAGCATTAACATTTTTTTTATATATATATACTGTATATCACATTTTAAGTTATGGTGGGTGAAAAAGGCAACAAAAAACCTCCACCATTAGCATATAGCCAATAAAGAATATCACTTGTGAGCACATTCACATGTCTTAGACAGGTGTGCGACCCTGCCTTTCACCATTATCACCTCGCATACAGTGTTCCCACTGCAGCAAGGGATTCTGGGAAATGACATGCAAATGAGCACACATGGCACCTTTTGCCTGGAATATCCATTTCACACGGAGCCCATTTAAGCAGAAGCATCGCCGTTCACACAGCTTTTAAGCACAGCATAGAACTCGCAAAGCAAGTACAAACCACTCTCAGACATGTTTCAACCTCAAGGTTGAAACATGTCTGAGTGGTTTGTACTTGCTTTGCTAGAGATATATAGAGATATAGAGATACACACACACACACACACACACGCACGCACGCACGCACGCACGCACGCACGCACACACACACACACACACACACACACACACACACACACACAGTATTATAGTGTAACAAGCATTTGTTGTTTCTCTAGAAACCTTTTACAAAGCCACATCCCCTTCCTCTTCTGAAACAGGCTCTGTCACAACCCCTTTATGAGCCCTGCCCTCTCTCTAGCAGTGCACTAATTGTATCTAGTGACGGCCTGGTCACATCATCTTCCCCAGCATGGTCACATCATATTCTAGTGACGGCCTGGTCACATCATCTTCCCCAGCATGGTCACATCATATTCTAGTGACGGCCTGGTCACATCTTCGGTCTTCTGCTGCACTGATAGCCATTTAGCGAACCTCTAAGCCAAATCTTTGCCGATCCATAACAGGAGAACGGATTGATCGGCAACTTAGCTAATTACTTATCATTGTGTGGATTGTACTGATGCACATATTAAAAAAAGGGGGGGGGGGATTAAATAATAATAAAAATAAAAAAACGGCAGGTTGGACGGCGGCTTTAAAACCATACTTGTAAAGGTGCTATTCTATTTCTCTAATTGCCTTGCCAATTACGATAGCACACGGATAGCACACGTATAGATAGTGTTTTTAGATGCAACTTTGAAGCTGAATCTTTCCTCAACTATAGTATAAAAACCTAACAAGCGCAACATATATTGTATATTGTTTGCTATATACTTTTATTACCTGATTTTTGGGTTGAATTTGCATAGCGCGGAGGTGCCCAACTCCATTCCTCAAGGGCCAGCAACAGGTCAGGTTTTCAGGATATCCCTGCTTCAGCACAGATGGCTCAATCAGTTTGAGCCACCTGTGCTGATGCAGGGATATCCTGAAAACCTGACCTGTTGGCCCTCGAGGACTGGAGTAGGTCACCCCTGGCTTCGCTATTTCGCATATCTTAAATAGGCAGCAGAACACTGAATCAGGTTACAAATAATCAGCTTTTAAACTTCATGTAATTAGCTTCCTCAGAAAGATGTAATCCTCCTCATTAAAGTAACTGTCCTACTTATTTGTATCTTGTGAAACATGAATACACATTGCTTTTTGTGGGCAACACTAGATTCAAGCATAGCAGCTACAGTCATGCGAATGTTATATGTTTGATTAACGAAAGCACCATAATTACTACAGTATGCAAACAAATGACAGAACACAGCTTGCAATGTACCAGTGGCTTGGAGCACTGACAAACGGTCTTACTACTAAAACACATTACCTGAAGGATATAAAAAAAAAAACAGTTCATCGTATTTGATTACCATAAAAAGTTAAAAGCGACATTTAACCTACTATACTATACTATACATGCCAACATCCTTAGTTCCCTTTCTTCCTTGGCAGGACTGTCCCTTTAAATGAATAACCAAACAGGAGCAATGCAGTGCAGGCCCCTTTAAGAGCGAAGAATGGTAGGGAATGTATTGAACAGCTGAGGGTAGTCACCGGGATTGCATTGTAATGCAAGGGGATAATAGGGACCACATTGAACTGATGGGAGTGATAGACAAAATTTAATAAGTAAAAGCAGAAATAATGTAGTTATAGAGCGGAGAATCCATAGCTTAGTTGTTGTGAGCTTGGTGGTATTAAATGATTCTGAATTCTATACATCCAAATACGCACTTTATATTTTAGCAATCACCTGTGTTTCTCACTGTCAGGCCAATGTTCTTAGTCAATCAACACTAGAACACGGGTTCTTCACTTAGCAATATTTACTATGATTTACACAGCCCTCTTTGTTCTGTCACTAAGTAACTATAGAATTAACCATGTTCCTTATCTTTTAAGACCGCTCTCTATTGCATTATCTTACTAACTATTTAACTAACCTTTGATTCCAAACTCTTGCAACTCAGCAGCCATTGATCATACCAAATTTCTTATAACAGATAACACATTTCTACACTTGCCTGTCTTCAGCCTGATTTATCTTCTAAACCTTGCAGAGGCAGTTAATACTTTTCCAATATACATTTCTAACTTAATACTACATTACTTATTTTAACTAGTTACATGCTGAATATATATGTATATAGACAATATAGCATCTTTATTATTTAGGCTTGATATCGTCCAACCTTCAACTTGTGAACACATTCACGTCTCAGGTCTGCAACCCTGCCTTTCCCCATTATCTCTTGGCATACCATACAGTGTACTTCCACTGCCACCAGGGATTCTGGGTAATGACATGCAAATAAGAACTCCCAGTGTGTCACGTTTTGATTCTTGTCCATGGACCCCTATATAAGCTTGAGAGAAAGACTCTTTGATACTCAGTTGCAACAGACTGTGTCCTCTTAAACAAGCAACCACAAGAACACTTAGTGACAGAACAAAGGGTTTTCTAAATCAAAGTCGAAATAAAAAAAAGTTCCACAGATAGTGAGGCTGCGGTCGTCTGTCCACTTCAAACTGTCTGACCAGGCTTCTTCCTCCCGCAGCTCCCAAACTCTCCGGTGATGAGCCAAGACATATACCATCCAGAAAAAACAAACAAAAAGTAGGAGCGCTGAGAGGACAAGACGTTAGGCAATACTCCACTTTTAATAATACACTTGACACATGAAAACTTACAATTGAGTACTGCTGCACAAACGATAGGGACCCCGCACACGTCCGACGCTACCACCACACAGACCTTCCCTCGATACCCCTTGGATCACCGCCGGATACAGAAACCGGAAGTGAACCCGGTGAGTGACTGAAGGATCAGGTGGGCTGTCTCGCGAGAGTATACAGCGTAGCTAGGGCTGCGCTCTCAATGCGTGTAAACGGACCGTCTTAGCTATGGATCCACTAACGATTAGGTATCACAACCCTGTGATTGAGGTTGTGAACCCTGCAGTATCCTCTACGCGTTTCGCGCTAATTAGCGCTTCATCAGGAGATAATGGGGCATGTCGGGATGTAGCCCTAATATATAGGCAAACACCTCTAATTGCCCCTAATGTTAAAAACATGTGTACATATTTAAAACAATTGCTCTAATGGTAATTTGTACAAATTACACATTAAACACATTACTAAGATAAAATAAAGAAAGTGTTCTAAAGTTCATGTTTGATTAAGAAGATTGAGCCGACTGTGAGAAACACAGGTGATTGCTATGTTAAGACGGCTTGAGGATAAATGTATAAAGATTGCATTTGGATTTATAGAATTCAGAATCATAATACAAAACTCGTAAGGAACGTCCAATGTGAAGTGTACCAACACCAGGATTTCTTGCTCTCTTGGAAACCTCATCTACTATTTTAAACCCAAATCCATTGTAGCACCCAGACAAAATAGCACCACCCTAATTTGATCTACAAAAAGGGCAGAGTGAGGTACCCCTTTCCTACATATTGTAAAACAAGCAATGAAATGGACGCAAAGAAAAAAGGTTTACATTTTCATAAAATACCTATACTTGTTTAGAAAAGGCGCCTCACTTGTTTTTAACCCGCTACATACAATACTCTCAAAGTTCAACATGTTTCAAAGAGGAACCGCACCCTTGATAGTGGACTCCAGGTCCATGCTTGCATAAGGAACGATCGTGGCCTGTTTTAGACAGTCAGTGTATTGGGAGAGAGTGCAGCAGGACTGTGTAATGCTATGAACCCTGTGTTAATCTTCCATCCGTCACCGCAACAAGGCTATTACTGGATTTTATGTAGTGCCGCGTATCAAGGAAGATACCGGAGTAGTGATAAAGAAGAGCAGTATAGACCTTGAGCGCTCAGCAGACTTGTAAGAGGTGCAGAGCAGGGAGGAAATATTCCAGGCGAACGCTACCGAGCCAAAATAAACTGAATGTTCTCAGCTTCTCAAACTTGGGAGCGGGAGTATAGCGGTTTGAAGAGCGGTGCAGCAATTACAATGACGCGCTATTTAACAAACACATGTGCGGTGGCAGCCTCATTTACCAAGCCCCGCAAATATTGTACATCAATATTTCTTCCCCATAGAAAGTACATATAGGATTTCAGAATTAACTATAAAGAGAGGCAGATGGTGTATTGCAGGGGTGGGCAACTCCAGTCCTCAAGGGCCACCAACAGGCCAGGTTTTCAGGATATCCCTTCTTCAGCATAGGTGGCTCAATCAGTGGCTCAGCCTTTGACTGTGCTGAAGCAGGGATATCCTGAAAACCTGGCATGGTGGTGGCTATGGAGGCCTGGAGTTGCCCACCCCATGACTATTGCTTGCAAGACAAGACTTTAGCATCTCGGTACCTAAGGGATAATATACAGGACCTTCCACAAATAACCTATGTAATTAAGTCTTTCATCAAATCAGAAAACACATGTTAAAAAAAAAAAAAAAAGGCAGCGTACATGAATACTTTTACAAAGAATGTGAGAAAATATGTAATTTTACTTAAAAAAAAAAAAATGTAAATAAAAAAAAGCAACAAGGAGAAAGAAACTAAACCAAGGAGAAATACGGAATTACATTTCTAAATTGGCATTTGACCAACCAGCACTAAGTGCTGTTCATAAATTCGACTAGTGTTGCTTTTACGGATGCAAACATAATCCATGCTGGAACATTCGGTTCTCTGCCAGTAAGTGGCACACGGAATACAAACACAGACTACACACTGGAGTCGCTGCCTTTGTTGATCGGTCCAGGTTTTGTTCTGCAAACACACAGCAGCGATGCTAAATAATTACAAACCTTTACCGGGAATAATGCGGCGCGGTTACCCCCAGTGACGCCCCCAAAATGCTTCCATACCTGTTGTGCAAGGGGAGAAGTCTGCCTGCCCTTCTCGTCGCGCTGAGGAAACAGAGATTTAAGGAGCTTGGGCATCTGAGGCACAAAGGATTTGACGGGACTCAGATACGATGCTGCCAGGTCGCCAAACCCTGTCAAACGGGGCCATGGAAGAAACATTAAAACGTGGAACAACAAGACAATGCATCTCCTAGGACCATGCTAAACTCCGCTGGAAAGGAGGGGAACATATTACACACACTCTGCTGAGAATCAGAGCAATCCACTGGTTCAAAGGCAGGCTGCACTCTCTGTAAAACCTGCGCTGAACGCAATGCCCTGAAAGTCCCTTTGGCACTGAAGGTGAAAAACATGTTCTACTGTACATCAGGGGTGCTCAACGCCAGCCCTCAAGCCCCAACAGGTCAGGTTTTCGGGATATCCCTGCTTCAGCACGGGTGGCTCAATCAGTCCCAGCTTCAGCACATGTGGCTCAATCAGAGGCTCAGTCTAAGACTGAGTCACCTGTGCTAAAGCTGGGATATCCTTAAAACCTGACCTGTTAGGGGGAGCTTGAGGGCTGGAGCTGAGCACGCCTGGCTCTACATCATACTGTTGGAAAGACAAAGCCGCCCCCCCCCCTCCCACAGGCCGGAAGGCAGACTGCATAGCATGGAGCAGAGTCAGCCCAGGAGATACTGGATGCGGTAACACTAGTGCTAAAAGCAAGGTGGCGTGTCACCCCTCCCCATACTGTGCGATATATTGGTATCATTGCAGATGAATTGATGCTCCTGGTAGGGTCACAATAATAGGATGTACTCAACAAACGCTGTGGCCCAATTTTAACCGCATCGTTGGTGTGGAGTAAATTATTTTGGATGGGGTTTTAAAGGGCTCTTCTATCTTAGGTGACTGGTGTCTCGGACTTGCCTGGGTCCCGTGTTTGCTGTGAGGCTGCTGGCAGGGCGGGGCGCGATGGGGTCACTGCCCGGTTGGAAGAGGCCGAGGTTTGGGACACGTCTTGTTGGCTTTCCCATCGACCCTGTGACAAGGACATACATTCTGCTTTTAGAGGACGCCAGCTCTCCAGAGTCGAGACAAAAGCTATTACTAGTTATTTATTCACAAATTAATATACCAGAGACATTGCATGGTGTACTTTGCTTTCAAGTATGTTCTGTGTGTCCTGTGTGTCCTGACACAGGAGTGTGTTCTGAGGACGTTGCAATGTAAAAGGCACTGGTCTTTGATGTAAATTATCATTAATATAATCATCATTTATGTATCAAGTGCCAACAAATATTCCACTGCGCGGTACGATGGGGGTATAGAGTTATGTAAATTACATCAACAGAATTACACATTGCCAAATAAAGACAAACAGATACAAAAAATAATGAGGGCCCGGCTCACGGGAGCTCACAATATAGAGGGAATACGTGCAAACAAAAAGGTAAAGGCTCGTTGAGGGACAGCATGTGGACTCCGAGGACGGAGTTTGGTCCAGCGGCACAGCGGATGCTGTTAAGGTTTGAACGTGTGGATGTTAGGGGGCGTCAGGTAGCATGGAGTTTGGTCCAGCGGCACAGCGGATGCTGTTAAGGTTTGAACGTGTGGATGTTAGGGGGCGTCAGGTAGCATGGAGTTTGGTTCAGCTGCACAGCTGTTTCCAACAGTGTTGTAGTGTTGATGTTAGGGGTACGCCAGCAAGGCTTCCATAAAAGGTGGGATTTCAGGGAGCTTTAAAATGTCTGAATGCTGGGGGGTGGGGGTGGGGGTAGTGGGGAGTCTGATGGTGCGTGGAAGGGAATTTCGGAGACAGGGGGCAGCACGTGAGAAGTCTGGTAGGTGGGAGTGAGAGGAGGTGATAATGCAGGAGGAGAGGCGGATGTGATGGGCAGAATGAAGGGTGTGTTTGGGCTGAGATTTAAGGCGGTGCAGCGTTGTTGAGACCTTGGTAAGTCAGAGCTCAGGTTTTAAATGTAATTCTAAAGGATATGGGAAGGCAGTGTAGGGATACAGTACTATTCTTGTATTTTGTAAGCCCTCTGGGCAGGGGATGTGCCTGTAAAACTCCTATGCACATTGCTGCTCAGAGCACTATACTTTAATTGTGAAGCGCTGAGTCCCATTGGAAGATATGAAATAAAGTTATTATCTCAGCAATGGATGTTTGCCTGTGCTGGACTAGAAGACCACAAAGGAATAAACGGTCAGCCAGAGAACGGGCAGGTGCCTTTATTGGACACAGAACGGATCCCTAACCCAGAAGTGTGTCAGACACGAAGAAATACATCTGCCTTCAATGCAAAGTCACCACCCACATGTTAACGAGTGCAGTCCTATTACTGTGACTACTGTCCAAACCGCAGAACCAAAAGGGAGGTTGTGGTGAAGTGGACATGTGGGAAAGTGCTGTAATTCAGATTAAGCAAATCAACAATGACAAGCACGGAGCCCAGAAGCCAGACAGCCCGGGGGGCAAACGCAGCCTGGAACATGTCACTATGACAGAGGAAAGTGCAGAGACACCGAGTGCTACACATCACATACATACTAGCACTATAAACACGTCACACCGCTCCTAACAATACTTTTATATAACAGCCTCCCAGGGGACACGGAAAGGGCTATGTTGGTGCTGCTTGTTGTCACTGCACTAACGGGGTAAATTGTCAAAGGAAAAGAAACAAGTGCAACACTAGGCCTAGATAAGTAATAAATAATACTTAAGAGTTTGCAGTGTGATAATTGGGGGAGCGGAGTACCACTACTACAGGAGGGCCCCGGGTATACGGCGGGTTCCGTTCCAGAGGCCCGCCGTATAGTGAAAATCGCCGGAAAGCGGATCCGGCGATTTTCAGTTATACCCATGCGCAAACCGGCATTTTTAGCCGTTCTGTGCATGCGCGACATATGGTCTGCGCGAGCAAACTATGGTATGCGCATGCGCGCCGGGCGCAACCGCCCAATCTACGCATGCGCGACTTACTATCCAACATGGCGGTCCCCTTCTCAGTGCCGCTGTATCGGCGGATCGCCGAGAAGCAGGGCCCTGCTGTATTTATTTATAAACCCGCACTCACAATATTTTTTTTTTAACACCCCGAATGCCGCTGTGTTTTAATTTACAGGCTTGCCGTTCTTTCTTTTTCAAGTTTATCGGATTTGGTTTAAGAAGGCTCTATTATTCTGTCTTAGGCCTGGGACATAGTGAGTTTTAAGCTCGCTGAGGCGGGCTGAGCCGCGCTGAGCAGATGCACAAAGCCTCTGCATCTGTTATCAGCACGGCTATAGTTTCTCCCTCCGCATGCGCGCTAATGCGTGCGGCGGCTGAGAAACTTTGCAGAGACAGGCAGGTTTCAAATTTGCCGCTCGGGGAAGCGATGTAAGCGGTCATGTGACCGCTCACATCCAATGGGAGCGAGGGACTAGCCTCGTCTCCCGCTCCACCTCCTGGCACGCCTCCGCCCCGCCCCCTGAGCGCGCTCACTGCCTCGCCTGCAAGGACAGGAAAAAGCAGCATTTTGGAGCAGGCGAGGCAGAGCAGGAGCGCGGCTCAGCGCTGTTTGCTCCTCTATGTCCCAGGCCTTAGGCTGCGCTTATAGTGCCGGCGACGGTGCGGCAAAACAAAAGCATTGCCACCATCGTGTGCGCTTATAGTAAGCGCCGGATTGGTCGCGATCGCTGGAAGTCATCTCAGTTTGATTTCCAGCAACCGTCGCCGGCACTATAAGCGCGGCCTTATCAAGAAAAGATAAATGTATACACATTTCTAAAATGAGGCCCAGACAGCTTAGCCCCATTGTTTACATTGACACTGTGCTAATTTGCATGCCATTACCCAGAATCCCTGGCTGCAGTGGAAGCATTGCTTGCTAAGAGATAATGGGGAAAGGCAGGGTGGCAGACCTGTGTGAGACGTATGACTCTGCTCACAAGTGGGATTGTTATTTGCTGTACAGTGTACGGTGGAGGGGCTGTGTCACTTTTTTACCCACCATAAGTTGCATAATGTGTGGTTGAAACCTATTCTAACTTCACATTGCACAGCGCGTATAACTAGCCACAGATGCGATCCAAAAAGTCAAAACAGCTGCCTGTGGGCAGGTTTTACTGGCTCTTCACTTCTGTGCTGAAAAGCTGTGTAATACGGCAGGCAAAAGCGTATAGGGATCCATGTTAAAATGGATTTGAAGTAAAATGTGACAGTGTGCGCTCATTTACATGCCATTTCCCAGAATCCTTGGCTGCAGTGGAAGCCCTGTATGCTGAGAGATGACAGGGAAAGGCAGGGTTGCAGGCCTCTCTGAGACATGTGACTGTGCTCACAAGGGGCATTTATATTTGCCCACATTGTTTAAAATGATTATATATATTTTTTTCTAAATCGAACACTTATTCTTTTTTAAAGATCCTTTGATAATTTGCATATTGTGAAGCTTTTCTTAATACTAGCAGGATAACAAATGAAACTAGCACTGTGCCAAAGCCAGCACATGGCTTCATCCTTCAATTAATTTGTACCACTGTAAATCAGACCTGATGGAACAGATCTCAGCTGCAGCACAGATGCCAGATCCTTGTCAGTGCACCCCCCTATTTCCTTTAATGTAATAAGCAAAGTCATTTGTTATGTATCAGCTTCTTTAACAGCCTCCTTCACCTTGGAGAGAATACAAAACTTTTCCTGTTCCCCGGCACAGTTTAGTTGCACACTGCGTCTAACAAATCTGATATTTGCTTCCACTGAGGCGATATTACAAATTGCCAGTTTGAATAGAGGAATTATTCGCTCAAGCGTGACTGAAGCCGTTCTCTGCTTTATTTGTTAAATGACAGTATGGTTTACTGTCATAATAAAATGAATGCAGTAAATTCCCATTTAGTAAAACACCCTCGGGAGCAGAAATACACGTTCTCCTGCGCAGAACGTCCTCGCAGAAGAGAAACCTTGTATCGGAGCACAGCAGGCTCTGGGAGAATATGCGCTCATATTAAGAATCCCCTTATGAGGGACATTGTTAAAAGTAAAGAGAACAAATGAGAACTCTTACAGAACATTAATTGTGAGACAAGGAGGAAATGTGAGCTCCGTGGAGCAGGGACCTCTTCATCTTCTGCACAAGCCCAAGGTAACGAGCTCCTATCATTTATTTTTATGCCACGTTCGTCACTGCCTCTCACCTTGCATTGTACAGTTCTGCAGAATAGAATGGCGCTTTCGACATAAGCAGCGATCACAGGAGACGCAGACAAAAACCTTCAGAGAAGATGGTGGCACACGAGGACTACTCGGCCCATTTAATGTGCTTGTTTCTGCCTACTTAATTGTAGGATCGACAGACAGACAGACAGACACACAGAATGGGGTTAACAAAGGACTAGGGTAACGACCAAAAAGGAAGATGGGAGGATGCAATCTGCATTTAGAGTTTGAGGCGCAGGGAAAGCAGATTTTGGGATTTATACCAGGTTTGCCCACTTCAAAAGACAGTGACAAGCCTCTAATGCAATATCAGCAACTTTATCCCAGTCGTTAGTGTGGCCTACTAAATTACCTCAAGTGTGGTCTTTGGACACTGGAGCATGCAAGAACAAGACAGAATCGCACAGAGAACACTACTTGTGTTAGGAGAAAACCTTCACTCTGACTTAGCATGTTTTGCATTTTCCTCTCTAAATGGAATCTAAAAGGGATTTAATTGTATACATTGACCACCTGCCCCCTACCCTTAAACAATAAATTATGTCATACTTTCTTGTAGGCAATATTATCAATAATAAAACCTTTGACATGATTATGTAAAATGATAAGCACTTACCCAAATTCATGTCTTAAATATTCATGTGAGCAACTGTAAGACCTCTATTCTGCCAAGTCTTTCTACTTGTGATGTACGATTGTGAATATTTAGAATTTTTAAAGAGTGGTTAGTGCGGGATCTACAATGTCCCTGCTCTGCCACAACGATTGGCCGCCACGATGCTGCAAGAGCACAAAGGGATCCCCGTGACATTTGTTGTTGACCTTTAGAGAAATCTATGGAGTACAAATCTTACATACATAAGTACCATAATAACATTATTGTAGTTTATGTTGCAAAATGACATTTGCCATTCATTGTTCCACCTTTCCAATTTATCCAAATCCTTATGAAATAAATGACACGGCTCAGATTTTACATAACTACACAATGTAGTGTACAGGTCATCCACAAAAGTGTGGGGGATTTACAGTCTATGGCCTGCGGTATTTAGGTAATTAATAAACAAGTTAGCGCGCAGTGGACCCAATACAGAGCCTTGAAGAACCATAATCTGAACCCTAATCTGAACATGTGCCATTAGTGACCTCTCACCGCGTCCTATTGTTACACCAATTACAAGTGCGGAATGGAAGCTGTTGCTGAAATGTCAAACCCCAGCAGTACTTAGATGTGTGAAACAAAGAAAATGATGGCAGGAAACCATCACGTGTCCAAATGAACCAGCCAAGTTACCTCCGTTAAGACAATCTTTGGGATTCCCTTGTGTCTATCCTAAGCAGTTGTGAATTTTATTAGCCATTTACTACCTCTGGGAGAATAGCTAGACCAGGGGTGGCCAACTTCAGTCCTCAAGGGCCACCAATACATCAGGTTTTCAGGATATCCCTGCTTCAGCACAGGTGGCTCAATCAGAATCCTTAAAACCTCACCTGTTGGTGGCCCTTTGTGCACTGGAGTTGGCCACACCTGAGCTACAAGGCATGATATTGTAAAAGAATCGTAAAGTAAAAAATCCCCAAAGTATCAGTGTTACTTCACTAATGACTGTAACAAGCAAGATCAGAGGAGTGGACAACAGGTCGGTCTGCTCTGTTTCCATAAAATAATATATGTATAATTAAGTATAATAAAACCACATGTTCAAATTAATTAAAGAGAAGCATCAAATACTGAGTAATTCACAAGTGAACTTGGAAGATAAAAGTAACACACACAGAACCAAAGTGATCTATTTAGTGTGCTAAATCTTAGTGACATCAGATATGTTAAACGTTTTCAAAAAAAAAAAACAATAATTTGGGTGGAAAAGGATTGGAAAATCGAAACTTGGGCATTTTCTACCCATTTCTGTCTTCCTTATGGTGTAGGGCATTTTAAAGACCCGCCTCGTTTCCTCTCTCTTCTGTGACCCAGAGATGTCCCGTATAAGCCGGATGATGGCATTATTAGGGTGGAGGAAACCCCAGTCGAAAAGTCTCTGCAGTAAATCAAACCGTTAACTCCTTCAGTGCTGCAGACATAGACCAAAAAGTCCAGCTGTGGTGCTCAATTACGCAACTGTAGTCATAGGAGGGGGGACTCAAAGCATCTCCCCAAATTATAAAAGGTGACAGAGAGGGGCTTCCTTGTGAACCTAAACGGGGGACACATCAGCCTTTAGATATTGGGTGAGGGAAGAAAACTCCAGAAATTCCCTGGGGTCGGGTTGTTCCTCTGGTTTCTTGTAAGTCTCTACTTCCGGCCGCAGCTGGAGTGGGTTGGAGCCAACAGTGGGAAAGTTTCTCAAGTTCAGGGTAGTTTGTAGAGAGTTAACATCAATGGAAGATGGAATAGGGGAAAGGTGGGGACCCCTCTTTCGTTTGTGGGCTTTGCCCCTCAAAAATTCCACAATCATTCTGGGGCGTTTTCCACCCATTGACATTTAATATGGCCACCACTGGGGGTGAAGCCTATGGGAAGGTCCCACAACGTCGTATAACTTCGGTGATGGGTGAACGCCCCGGCGGCAAGAGCCTGGTTAATTCTAGTTTTTCCACAATATATGCATCAAGAAAATAGATATCAGAACATTTTCATACCATGCCGAATCCAGGAAGGCATCTTTTTTTAAATATTTTTACTGTGTATGGTTGTCACCATTTACAGTTCTTCTATAGTAGTTCTTAGATGTTCCATTAGCTTTAAGAATGGTGAATATTATGGTATTATACACTGTGTATGTGGGACAAGTGAGTGATTTACACGTTCATAGTCATTTCACGTTAATCATTAGTTAAATGCTTTTTTTTTTGCGCTTTCACTGAATATTAGATCATATTTTAGAAAACATCAAGTTCTGGACAGTAAAAGAATCTGCTGGATCTTTAGTAAGGATACTGCTTTTGTGGCTTGCACATCAAAAGATGTTGACTTGCCCGATTGTTGTAAAGCCTCACTCAAAAGTAACTTGGTACACTTGCCTTTTCTTCACTTTGGTCCTATAGGACTGCACTTTTAAAAGTCACTTAATCAAACTGGCACAAAACTTACTAATGGTTTATATAGTACTGCACAAAAAGCCCTCAGAGAAACCTGAACCAATTAAGGGGACATTCACTGTGTACCCAATAAGAGGTAGAGAGACGCTGCATCAATCTTTACATAGTTACATAGTAGATGAGGTTGAAAAAAAGACATAGGTCCATCAAGTTCAACCTATGCTAAATTTAGACAGATACTTTATCCTATATCTACAGTATACTTACTTATTGATTCAGAGGAAGGCAAACAAGAAACCCCAGTGTCATATCATCCAATGATATCTCATAAGGGGAAAAATACATTCCTTCCTGACTCCAAGAATTGGTAATCAGATTACTCCCTGGATCAACATCCGTCCCATGTATACTTATTTGGTACATCCCTGTATACCATTCCTTTCTAAAAAGATGTCCAACCTTTTTTTGAACAAATCTATTGTATCTGCCATCACAGTCTCCATGGGTAATGAATACCACATTGTAACTGCCCTTACTGTAAAGAACCCTTTCCTTTGTTGCTGGTGAAATCTCCTATCCTCCAACCTTAAGGGATGCCCCAGAGTCCTTTGTACTGCCCGTGGGATAAAACGTTATTTTACTTACTTTGTTATTAGCAAGGTTATGTTGTGGTGTCAAATCCTGACGGCTTCCTGAAAGCTGGCAAGACAAAAAAAACACAACTATGGTTAATACCCCAAATCTAAATCAACTAAACCGTGAACCAAAGCTTCCCCTATGTTCAGCTTTAATTCGGGTATTTTTCTTCATGTATTTTTTTGTTTTTAAAAGAAGAAAAGGCTACAGTACTTGTAATCTAAAAAACCTCTGGTGGCAGCTGAAATCCCCTGGAAAAGCATGTACTAAGGAAAGCACATTTGCTGGCCATTATAGGGTTTAACATAACACAAACCAGACTTTAGATATTAACGCGGTTATTTTTTTAGATTACAGATGAATGCTGTTTCGTGCATTGTCATTAATAGGGGAAATGAATAAGAAGATTTCACTGTTTAAATAACCTGATTATTTCGACAGAAACCCTACTACTGTGGCTGTGCAAAACTAGGAGCAATAGGATGGTCCTATCAAAGCAGTATGGACCATATTTCCTAAGCAGTGTTATTCCTTAGACCACCTTCCGGTGCTGGAAGACACCCATCAGCTTGGAGATAAAGATTTCTTCTGGTGTCAGAAGGTGTCCTTTAGAATAGCCCCACTTTGCAAATTAAATGCCGGGGGAGGTGCGAGGGCTCTGCAACTTCCCTTACCTGCTCTCAGAAGGCTCTAAAGTGACGCGTCGCCATGACAACGCGGCGTCATCAAATGGCAACTCATCACATGACGCGTGGAGCCCAAGAGCAGGTAAGGAGGGGGGGAAGGCACAGACAGGGGGGGGCGCAAACTGAAAAGTTTGCGCACCCCTGCGGCTTAGATTGTAATTGGTGATCAGGGTACTAGCACACACAAACTCCCATTTACTTTATTGGGAGTTTTCCGTGCAATAGTGCCCCGATCGGAACTATCACAGTTTAATGAATGACCTCCTTAAACCCCTTCAGAATTGGAAAAGCCGCAGCTTATTGCTCTTTCACTCAAGATTCCCTGTGTAATAGGCTGTGAAGCCATCTTCCTCTTGCTCGAGAACATTTCAGACCCAAACATTTAAATAAAAGGCCAAAAAAGTGTTATTCCAACACCTCTCTCTATCTTTAGAGAGGGTGCATGTATGACAGACTCAAGTTGAGTAATGGTAAGCTCCACACAGCTGTTATCGTGCTCACGCACTGCAAGGTTTTAGTTCTAGAGAGGCGCATTGAAACTTGGGATACCATTTAATCCTTCGATGGCAGAACGGCAAAGTATTAAAATGCCAAGTGTCCCGGGGCGAAGAGAGAGAAAAAAAAAATATGTATGTATATATACTGTATGTATTTTTTTCTTCGCAGACAGACGGCGATATATAGAGATTATATATATATATATATATATATATATATATATATATATATATATATATAGTAGATATATAGATAACGACCCACAAGCTAGCCAAAATCTGTACAAACTATTGCATCACCAGAGGACTTTCTCCTTGGTTAATTAATAGGTATCATAGCGTTTGAACGTATCAACTCTGCTACTGGAAAATCAGCCACATCTTCAGCAATTCGGATGAAATAGTTCTATTCTTCCAGACATTTTCAACAGCAGCCACTGCTAAACGCTCAGATCATTCCATATATCAAATAAATCACTTCCGTTTTATTTTCTGGCCTTTAAAAAACTTGAAGCACTGACCAAAACACACTGGTGGAGGGAGGAAAATGCACTTCTTAACAGTACCTGTTGAGCTTTAATGCTGAGACAGACATTGTATAGTTTCATATTTTTTAAATGTCAAGAGAAATGGAGTGATCCAGTTTGGATTTTGCAATATAAATCATACTGAGCTAATATAGAAGTTTCAATGTAAAATAAATAACAGCCCTAAAGTGACTGAGTAATATTAGGTGATCAACTTGTGAACAAAAATAAAAATGTTATAATTGGTTAATATTGCAAACATAAAACGTAACAAAAGATTGTGAAAGTGGGGAAATTGTAATAACAATAAATAAAAGTTAATACAGCAAGTCGCTAATTTCTCATAAAATTCCCAATATTAGTAGATTATTCTGTGGGTTAGCCCCGAGTTCTCAGGGTTAATAAATGAGTAAATTAGTAAGGGACAAAATGAGTACCAACAATAGGAGTGGGGGCAGCTTTTCAGGGCAGATCGATCCTGATATCTACAGAAAAAAATCAGAAAGGCGCGCGCTCCATTGTGAAAACTCCACTGGCGTATGGAGCGTGCGCTTCTCTTCAAACATACTCCGTTTAGCCGAATATATTACAAGCGCAGGCACATCATCTGCTTTGGGATGTTGGACCCAAGGCGGTTGGACTCACTCGATGAACATTTGGTGAGCTGAGGCTCCTCCTGTTCAGCTTCCCTTTTCCTGATAACTGCTCCTTCACTGCCACCTCCTGAAAGTAAACAGAGACCATCATTACTACATCGCAAACGAGAGCTACTTCAGCATTGGAATACCACTCTGATGGAAACATACCCACATAGTTTGACCGAGATATACTTTGTTTCATACACCAGAGACAATTAACTGGGGAATCGGAAGCACAGCGGAGCAGGCGGAATACTTGATACGGTACATGGTTTCATTTATGCGGGTGGTTTTTAACCACCTCCTCCGGGAAACCACAGCCACAGCATGTTTGGGGGGTAATCAAAAAACTTTCTTTTTGTATGTAACCTGAAGACATCCTCCTGTAAATTACCTGGGTATACCTAAACGTTGGTGGCGTTGGGACTCCCAGAGGAGAGGGTTGAAAAGACTTTGGTCTATGTTAATGATTCATCGCGACTATATATGCTCACATGAGCCAGAGTCATTTGAGCATTGAACCTCCACAATGTATGCGGACTTTTGATTCATGGACTTCGCATCAAATGTAAGAACTTCCCCAGAGCTCTTTGACTTAATGCCAAATATGAAGAATTTCGGAAGTAATATTTAAGTAAGTGATGGGAACTCAGACCTGTCCTCATGCTTTGAATAACCATTAACCAAAAGTTTCAAGTTTTGGGTAAGTGTCTAAGCAAAAACTTACTTAACCCCAGTTGTACAAGCTACAGGGTAGGGGATACTTCATGCCATTAGTCTAATGGTGTCACCTCCACTCTCCTGATCCTTTGGAAGACGCTTGTCTACACCCAGGAACTTGTTCCTTCTTGGGATTTGAGTGGAGGGTTTTGGTTTATATGTGTTCACATTATAATGATGGTTTGATTTAGCCACATTAATTTCATCACCAAGCCACGAGTCATTGCCTTAAATTGATTCTATATTATCATTTTTGTTGGGCACTGCACGTTATTTAGAGCAACTCTATATTGTATATTATTTAATTCACCTTCACTGATTATTACCTGGGAGCACCAATCCCAGACACTCTTATTTCTAAATGCCATTAGTGGCAGGAATACATTACTGGGCAATTAAAGTGTGGAACGCTGGCAATTAGGTGGGTATACGCTAATGGAGGTGACGCATACCGCAGGCAGATTATCCGAGCCGTGTAAGCAGCTCACATTTATAATATTATTATTGCACAGTTATGGCCCAGAGACTCCATAATGTTCCTTTAAATATAGTCTCTGCTAATTCATCTGGATTGTCTAAGAGGCGATATTAACATTTCTAAATCGACTAAATCTGCTTCACTGGCTGCCATAAAGAAAAACAGAGGGTAATTTCCCTAATTATGTGTAATGAATTGGGTAGGAACAAGTCAACATCATTATGGAGCTTTTTTTCTACTGTTCCATAACAAATGGATCCCTGTAGCATCATAAATTCAAGGGATTGTGGAAAACACAGATATATATATATATATATATATATATATATATATATAGACCCATTGACAAAGTGGCTACGTAATTCCTGGTTTTCCAGTGGAAGAGTCCTGCGCAACCCCATGTGTAGCGCAGGGCAATGGAAGAGGACTCCTGTTCAGTTTGTGGGTTAGGTTCGGCCGCGGTCACGTGGTCTCCGTTTGCCGGTGGGCCCGTGGCGCTCGTGCCGCTGCCTTCAAGTGCTCAAGGGTTTAATAGTTTCAGACTGGAAAAGCGAAGTGCGAATAGTGCAATAACACAACACCGATTATATGACGCTCGTTGGGTGTATACGGGACAAGCTAGTGGTTTATAAACCAAGGGAAAAAAACCTAGCAGGCAAATTTACAGTGATCGGGGCTACGGTGTAAACTCGGTTTTCAAAAATCCGAATGGTGGACGCGTTGAAACGTCCTCATACAGTATATGCTTAGATCAGGAAATGTGACTTGGATTTAAATGGGGAAATAATGGGACGGCATCGTGTATACATTCCTTGGAACCAAGTGATCCATTGTTTGTTTGTAGAAGAAGATGCAAAACATATGAAAAGATCATAAAATCCCCATGCTTATTTTTATTGGGTGGAAATGTAAGTCTCCACAAAGCAGTAATGCTGTTTTAAGTGAGAATTTGTTTCCACTGACAATGTATGTTTCTTACCGTTGGATATATGTCCTACTGTATGTGCAGAAAGTATGGACTATTCATTGCCTTTGTTTTAATAGGTTTAATACTACATAATGCTATGAGAGTAGGATAAGGAGTTGAATGGTTCTGCATTAACAGGTTTGGTACTATATGTTATATTCTTTTCTTCTAACCAATAATGGAGCAATTGGGAGTCACTTAACTGTTTATTGATGTCTTGTGCAAATTATCATGGCATCGTCACAACCATTTATCTAAACCAGGGGTGGCCAACTCCAGGCCATCAACAGGTCAGGTTTTAAGGCTCTCTCTGCTTCAGCATAGGTGGCTCAATCAGTGGCTCAGTCATTGACTGAGCCATCTGTGCTGAAGCAGAGAGAACCTTAAAACCTGACCTGTTGGTGGCCCTTGAGGACTGGAGTTGTCCACCTTTAATCTAGAACAATGTAAATCACAAATCAGATATCTGCAAATCCATAAGAGATGAAAGTATACAGACAAGCCATAAATCGTCAGAACAGCCCAGTTGGCACTGAAGATGTAAACAGTATTACATCAGTATTTAAATTCTACGTGTTACATCTGGCACAGTGTCTTGCACAGTTTCACATCCACGAAGGAGCGACAGCCCCAGTAAAAGTGCCTCCGTGCTGAACGATCTCTGTGAAACACTCAACACACACTACCCAAATAAACATATCTTCCGCTGCACGCTGTGGAAGACTGAGGAGACAACACCAAACACAGCAAAAAGCAGTCACCCACAAACAGTGTCACGCTCTGTGTATTGTCATGTGCAAAACACCACGAACATGTCCGGCCTGGACCTTTATCAAGGAGCCAAGGCTCACATTATCCGTGATATGCAAAATATTACATTCTACCACCTGCTCTTCCTTTTATTCTTTTCATAGAAAATACTTTAATACTAATTTCGCTAAGAAGCTACAGAATTTGCTTTGACATTTGAGTATTTGATGTACCAATTGTATTCCTCGCTAAATTCAGCCTACTGATAACATGGACACCTAGTGTAGTTAAAACACAAAGTCAGATATAGTTGCTTCATGTGTATACTGGTACGTTTCATCATCTGGAAGGTAAGGAAATACAGCTGTTTCTGTCAGCTTCTTGTACCTGAACTTCCACAAACCACATATGTTCTTAAATGCTAAATTATCTTCATTCCCCAAAAAGTCTAAGTTATGAAAGAAACTGAAGTGAAATGTCTTAATCTCGGAGCAAGAAATTGGACATTGATAACAGTCCTGTTCATTATAGTGAAGGTCCTGTTCATTATATTCACCGGCCTTGTTTATTTTTATGTCCTACCTTCAACTTTCTCTCTTTTCTTTCAAGTCAAAACCTCTTTCCACAGTGAACACGGTTTAATATCCTCTCTGATCTAGAGCGATTCTCTGGATACCAATATAAAGAACCCAGCTTCCGTGTGATAAAGTAGCTTTCATACCAATAGCTAGTCATCTAATACATGGATACTGTTGCTGTTTCATTGGTTTCAAAATTAAATGTTGTCCATGCCAACGATGAATGTTCTTTGTGTTGCAAAGAGCAGGGTGAAATGCATAGTGTGTTTAACTCAAGGTCTTCATTATTGTCCAATAGGTCAGCTCTTTCCGTCCAGAACTTGCCCCCTCCAATGGGAATGCATTGGGCTTGTGTCCTCTTGCATCTTGGGTTCGACAACGTACAGGTTCTCCTGAAATAACACTGGTGGAGCAGATGCTCTCCTGCACCTTTCCCAGTTAAGTGGAGGGAGCTCTGAACGTCGTATCTGACGGTGAGTCTGCTTCACAGGGCTGTCCATTTGGACTCCCGAGTACCTGTTCTTGCCTTCACCCAACCTGCATGGATTCCGATACCCTCTTCCTATTGGTCTGAACGCCTGCAGGAGAAGGGGGTGAAAGAAGTTAACTTCTTCTCGCACCCTGCTTGGATAAAACACTGCCCCTACACAAAAGGGGAAACCCCCTCTAATTTGGATATCATTGTATACCAGAGAAAACAATGTCCGACACACAAAGGAGATAATGGTCTGGTGGGTAATGTCATGGCTTCTGAATCCGGATTACATTTCCCGAATCTGTTCCTGGTGAGCTGGGACACGTCATCTTATTTCCTTATTCCTTAGGTAAAAAACAAGACTTCAAGCTGTAACGGGCAGGGGCTGGTGTCTAAAAGATTCTATGTTCTGCATTGCACAATATCTTTACTGTAGCACTGCAAGGAAATATCTATTAGTATTTCAATGCTCTCTGCATGTGATCAGATATTCCATTTCTAACGCTTCGTGTGATGATGGCATAGTACGGCAACAAGGCAGATCAAAGTGTTTGACGTTTCGTGCGAATATCACAAATAGTCTCGTCGCAGCTTGCATTGTCCTGTTGAATAAAACTGGATTTTCTGCTTTTCTCCAAAAAACAACGTGTTCATGGTGGAGCGTAACTCTAGCGTAACATTATTAGTGAGGAAAAATGCTAAAATGAAAAAAAAACAAAAATAGCTCCCAATCCTATAAATTGAAGGCATCCAAACAATTCATTTACTATACAAATAAATAATTTTTTGGGTTTCTAAATCACCGTAGAAACACACACACACACACACACACACACACACACACACACACACACACACACACACACACACACACACACACACACACACACACACACACACACACACACACACACACACACACACAAAAGTGGTTGAAACTGGAGCTTGGCTTCCATGAGGTTTCCTTCAAAGTTTCCCCTTGTCCAGTTTCTTTGGCTACTTGTTACTCCAAGGACCAAGTAGAGAAATACAGATCATTCGAGATGCTGTGGGTGCTGAGAGTAATCTACCCAAGCTTCCTCCAACACTCCTAGGAACGTATCAAAATCAACACAACTAATGTGATTTCATAGCAGCAACAATGGAGTAACAGAACTGGCTATACAACCGGAATAATTACTCAACACCATCGGTTAACAAAGTAGCATGAGAATATACGTACAGTAGTAGTTGAGGGCGACCAATCTTTTGTTTCAAGATCACGTCTTTACCTGCAAAGTGTGTGCCATTTTCCCCAATTCAACTTGAACGTATAAAAGTAATTTAATCACAGAGGCTTGAAAAAACCCTGTTGCTGTTAGGAAAGGGAAATAGATGGATTGTTCATGGAACTGGTGGCGATTGGGACCAGTGTGGTCACCTTCTATTGAAGGCCAACCCGAAGACTTTTTGAAATACATTTCTTTATTTTATATATGGATTTCGCTTACCGGCGGCATCATCTCCCCATGCAAGGTGCAGTCAGCACGGCTCCGCAACGTCAAATCGCGCGCATTGCGAGGACGACGTGACGTCAAGTTGCAATGACAACGGGACGGCCTTATGGTGCCGAGGAGTCACGTGGCGTCCCGTTGTCATGGCAACGTGATGCCGTGTGAAGTCACGTAGCGTCCCGTTGTCATGGCAATGTGGCGACATTTCACGTTGCGCAGCCATGTTGTTGGCATTTGCAGGGGGAGATTCCGCCACCGCATGGAGATTATTCCGCTAAACCCGTAGCCCGGGCCGAAACCCGCAGTCTCCGGGTCAAACCCCGATTGGGACATTATCACATGAAAACGCCCCCTGAAGTCATCGGGAGGTTCCGTGAGACAGTGGCACGATTCGAAGTTTAAATCACTCCCTGTGAGTGACAAACGGTCCAAGCTAGAAACGACAAGCTGATATTGCACCTTTCTTCCTTGTTATGGTGCACTGAAAAGATCGGGTTTCCAACAGAAACACAAAATGATCCACAGGCAGATGCAAGAATAGATTATCTATTAGTGTAACAGAAAGAATAAAAAGGCTTAAAATGAGAACAAAAATCACACATTTTAAAGAAAATAACGAGTGTTGCTTTAACCCTGCCTGTGCGAGACCTTGAACCAGTCATTTTATATGTTTGCCTTAGAACAGGCATGGCCAATTACAGTCCTTAAGTGTCACCAACAGGCCAGGTATTAAGGATATCCCTGCTTCAGCACAGGTGGTTCAATCAGTGGCTCGGTCAAAGACTGAGTCACACCTGTGCTGAGGCAGGGATATCTTTACATCCTGACCTGGTGGTGGCCCTTGAGGACTGGAGTTGGCCACTCCTGCCTCAGAAGTTACTGATGAGATTGTACTGGGTTTGTATTACTCTTAGGCTTTGGCAGGCTACGTAGCGCGCGCCGATCCACTATGGACGCGGCCTTAGTGTGAGCAGCACTACTATAAAACCGATAAGGAAACCTGCAAGGTAAAACCCGGTTTTTGGTGTATTTGCATGTTGTGGCCGATATGCATGTAGCCATTTCGGAGGAAAGGGTGGACAATTATATGATGATTTGGAAAGAGTGGAAGAGTTTCCCGTCTTCAGAAAAATACGACGTCGACAAAACAGACCTACCTGGCGAAGACGATCCAGCGTGAGTATGTTCTCCACGGCAAGCACGCTACGCAAATACTTCTCGATATAAGCCTCCGAGTCAGCAGAGCCTGTGTCTTCAACATTCGCTGCCATTCGGGCCAGTGCCTCCCTGTCCTCTGCTCCCTGCGAGTCCTACAAGCAGAGTCACATGAAACAAGCCTCTTTAATTACACGCGAGAAGAAACGTGGCACAGAACAGGAGTGAGAAGAGGAGAACAGGAGTGAGAAGAGGAGAACAGGAGTGAGAAGAGGAGAACAGGAGTGAGAAGAGGAGAACAGGAGTGAGAAGAGGAGAACAGGAGTGAGAAGAGGAGAACAGGAGTGAGAAGAGGAGAACAGGAGTGAGAAGAGGAGAACAGGAGTGAGAAGAGGAGAACAGGAGTGAGAAGAGGAGAACAGTAGTGAGAAGAAGAGAACAGGAGTGAGAAGAAGAGAACAGGAGTGAGAAGAGGAGAACAGGAGTGAGAAGAGGAGAACAGTAGTGAGAAGAAGAGAACAGGAGTGAGAAGAAGAGAACAGGAGTGAGAAGAGGAGAACAGGAGTGAGAAGAAGAGAACAGGAGTGCGAAGAGGAGAACAGGAGTGAGAAGAAGAGAACAGGAGTGAGAAGAAGAGAACAGGAGTGAGAAGAGAACATCTTCAGTCCTCCAAGGGCCATCAACTAGTCAGGTTTTCAGGATATCCCTTGCTTCAGCACGCTGACCGAGCCACTGATTGAGCCACCTGTGCTGAAGCAAGGGATATCCTGAAAACCTGACATGTTGGTGGCCCTTGAGGACTGGAGTTGGCCACCCCTGGCATCGAATGTGATGCTGGATATTTCCAAGGGCTGAAGGAGACGCGTAGGCCTGCATCTGAACGTGGGTGAAGCAAGTTCAAATCATGATGTCAGATCAACTTGACATTGAGCAAATCTTTATCTTACTGTGCCCCAGGCACCAAAAATTAGATTGGAAGCTGTGTGGGGCAGGGACACTGCGCCTGCAAAAAACATTCTGAATACATTCAGTGCTATAAAATACCAATCATATTATTATCATGAATTAAGACTTCTGTGTCTGCATTTTTCTATTGGGTTAATGCAATCGAATTGTCAATTATTATTAACTAGAATGATTGGGGTTGATGTGTTTTCTATATTTGTAACTCTGCAAGTGGCCACTTTGGGTAACAAAATCTGTATACCAGATTGTATACTCCCTACTCTGAAATAAATAGTTTCAAAGGAGGTGGCAGAGAGGGAGACGACGCTCTGTTATAAGGGGAGGAATTTTACAATGCTCAGAATGTATTGATCCGATGGATCAATGTAAAATTTGTATTCTGTAAAATAACTTCTGAGCAGAAACCATGGAAAAGGCCTGTTATTGCAACGTCAACATAACCTGTTCAAAGAAAAACTGGTTGAAAAGACAAGGGGCCCAAGTGACCGTAGGATCTCAGTTAAGGCTACCAAATGACGAGGAAAGTCCCTGGAGAAAGTCCCTTTATCTTTTCTACTACGCAATCCTGCGAGACACACAAGCTTATAATCAAAATGAGTTTAAGATGAACAAACAAAAGCTATGGAGATCGACATCTGCAAAAAAACACAATAAAATCAGTGTGTATATCACGTTACGCTAAGGCCCCAGATACAGGACACGGAGAACGCGTGTAAAAGGTTATTTAGTTATAAAATGTTTTAGCAGGAAGTAATACATTGAGAGTAATACATTGAGAGTAATACATTGAAAGTAATACATTGAGGTTATCTAGACGGAAGGGACTTAAGCCACTATTCTCACTCCCAGAGATGGGCTCCAGCCCGGCCTGCCATGGGTGGCTCCTCTGCAGAAAGGCCACTCATCATTAAATAATAGTCCCACACCTCCAGAATTAGAGACTGTGAACAACCATGTTTTGGTCCTAATCTGGATCGTGGAGTTCAAGGCCTGATATAATTATATGCGGTTAACTCCAACATTGGTTATTACATGAAGAATAACGTCACCCAAAGTCAGCTGATTGTTATTCAAAACGCACAGAAAAGTCAGTTTAAGGACTGAAACATCAGCTTTCTTTATTAAGACCGTAGCACTAGGTTTTTAAGGCTGGAGTGGTGAGGGAGGAAAAAGGGCTAATAAAGTGTCTGTGTGTGGGCTAGAAAACACGCATGCGTGTGCGTGGACTAGCAAACGTGTGTGTGTGGACAAGCAACCATTTGCGCGTATGCATGGACTAACAAACACATGCGTGTGTGTGTATGTGTGTATGTATGTATGTATGTATGTGTGTGTGGACTAGCAAACGCGCGTTAACTAGCAAACACGTGTGTGCGTGTGAACTAGCAAACACGCATGTGTGTGTGTGTGTGGAATAACAAACACGTGTGTGTGTGTAGACTAACAAATGTGTGTGGATATGTATGTATGTACATACACACACACGTAGCCAGACTTACTGTACAGTGTCCAGAGTCACAGAGGAAAAAGCTGCAGCTCCGGAAACGGTAGCTGACGCAACATCGCTGTAGAGCAGAGTTGGGCAACGCCAGTCCTCAAGGGCCATCAACAGGTCAGGTTTTCAAGATATCCCTGCTTCAGCAAAGTTGGTTCAATCAAAGACTGAGCTGAAGCAAGGATATCCTGAAAACCTGACCTGTTGGTGGCCCTTGAGGACTGGCGTTACCCGTAGAGGGTCCATGCTTCCGGGTTGGATTCCTCGCAGCGCTAATCCTCCTGATGCCGGTCGCGATCCCGCAGCTCGTCTCCGTGCCGAAAAGCTGGCTACGTCCATATATCACACACTATATCCATCTATACACACCATTTATTTTCCATCAATTTACCTCGGGAATATTGGAGACAATCTCCACTGTGACACCGCTGCCGGTAATATTGCTTCGGTGGGACATCCTCCTTAGGAAATTCTGAGCAAAACCCTACAAAAAGGAAAGGTGAAAGACACGAGGTTTCATTTGCGGACGGATTGTTAGAAAAGGGCGTTTCGTTTCTTCGGTCTGACACGTGCGCAATGAGAAAAGGATTATTCAGTATACCAAAGGGAGCATAAAAGATCCTTCCAAACTAGGACTGGAAATGGTAATGTAACAACTAATGTGTCTGTGCCTCGGGTTCCGCGGGTTTCTTGTGCTGGACCAAATCTACTGCAGATAAGAATAACATGCACATTTATAACTGGATCTGCCTCGCTATCCCACTAGATCCATATTGAAAGGTAGAGTGCCATGCTCAGTAGCACTCCTCTGTGACACTTATATGCTTATATATATGTTGTGGTTATTTGGGGGGTTCAATATGAGCTTGCAGGTGACCTGTATGTTTTGTAATCTCAAAGTAACACAGATCACAATATTGCTTTGCAGTGGGAACGCTCTCTTTAAATCCTACAGCGCTGTGTAATTCAGGAAAGGTCCCGTTACCAATAGACATTTGAAGACAAAACCTACGAGGTTTGGAAAGCTCTGTACGGAATCATTTCATCCATCAACAACCCTGAAATAAATCTGTACTTCAGTTCTAGTATCCTTATTGGTCCTAACGCACTATATACAATGGACAGCAACATTCACGCTGCAAGCTCTTGGGGTTAGGGCCACAATGTGCATGTCAAGCAGTTTGTGCTGCGAGTTCTGCAAGAGAAACCATAAACAGTAAGAATCCATGCACAGCTGAACTAGCTACACTACAACATGTCACACTGTGTGTTCGGTGCCTGCTTTGAGGCTGTGTCAAATGAAATGAACAAATTACCATTTAGCACTGCATTTTAACACCCTTTACCATGTCACGGAGGTTTAGTACAGTATTTATGCAGCCAGACGGCTCGAGCAGCACTTCGAGAAATAACAGTGTGCACAGAGGTGTGTGTTCATTAAATGACCAAACGTCAGCAAAATACAAATTGACAATATAAGTCCTAAAAAAGCATAACCAACGCGTCGGTGATTGGGCACAAATTGGCCCCCATAAAGTTGTTTTTGGCCTTTCTTACGACAGCAGATTGTCAGTGTAGATCATGAAGAGGTTTATTAGGGTGTATCTGTTAGGGCAGGGGTGCGCAAAGTTTCCCCTGTGCGCCCCCTGCCGGCTCTCCCCTCCTGCACGCACCTCCCCCATCTTACCTTGTCTCCGGCGTTTGACGTCACAACGTCATTTGACGCCGCAATGCCTGAAGCCGCCGGAGAAGATACGGGACCTTACAGATGCCTCATGTGCTCCTCCGGCATTTAATTTAAATGCCTTCGGGAAGAGCGAGTGGTCTCTGTAAGCGCTGCGCCCCCCCCCCCCCCCAACAGGGCAGGTTTTCAGAATGTCCCAGCGTCAGCACAGGTGGCTCAATCAGAAGCTCAGGTACTGATTGAGCCACCTGTGCTAAAGCAGGCATATCTGGGAGGGGGTGGGGGTGCTGAGGACTGGACCTGAGCACGCACCCCAGCATTAGGACACCTTCTCCAGCAGCAGCTGCTTAACACTTATTCTCACGTCCACTTGAATTCTTTTGTATTTTGGGACCGCCTTTGGGTTTTATATCACAGCTAGAGATGTGCAACGCGTCCATGTGCGTAACATGCCAATTTGCTACATTTTCTACAATCTCTAGACCCGCTTAATGCACACGGGACGCACACCACGTTCACTCCATTGCAAAACCGAAAACGCGTTTCACGACATTAATGGCCTTTTGAAGTGTTTTGAAACTTTGGCAAAAATGCTAAATAAACTCCGCGGGACAACGTCGCGCCCGCATTTTGGATAGTATCGCACATCCAATCACGGCTTTCTTTTCATTTCAACACGTCTGCATTATCACAGGAATGGTACCATCTTTCCCAAATTATCGCAAGGTAATAGGAGGGAGATATTAGGACCACATTTAATAACTGGTGCTATTTTACAAGACTGCTTTGGGCCCCACCTGGTCTATTCATTTGAATGGCCTGCAAGGCGCTGCCCGGCTCCAGCAGTGGCGCCGCTCAGGAAATCGGAATCAATGTTTTACTTAAGTTTCCATGAAGAGCGTTCTAACGGCCAAGGCTAGAACTGAACCTACATCACATTTATGCGCTGAAGACGAATTGATTGACTGCGATAGTGCCGATCTGGGCACTAATCGCCCAGAAACTCCCTGGCTTCAATTGGAGTCTGTCCGATAGAGCCCAGAACTACACTAACGACACTATAGCAGTTGAATAACCCCCAAAGACTATCCCCCCCCCCCCTGCCAGTGACCGTCTTACCTGCCGGCTGTAGACATTGACACAGATGCGTTTGCGGAGAACCAGTTGCATTTCGGCGGGATGGCTGAGCTGAGCGGTCACTCTGACGATCAGGAAAACCCTCTCGTCGGCCGCAGAACCTTTACTGAGCTGCGAGCAGTTGTAGACTGTGCAGTCCCAGGAGGCTTCTGCCTTCACCTGAAAGGACAGAGGCACAATGAGGTTCTATCAGCTGCAGGGAAACGGTGACGGATACGGTGAAAATGTGAAGGCACCATGGGGTATTACTGCTGTACCTGGAGAGGGCTGACGAGTTTACTACCTGAAAGAAGAGACTGTCAGAGTGTGATGGGCTCGGGTGCACAGGTTGCAGCGTTGCTGCTGTACAAACCTCGCTTTCATGGTGCTTCACAATCTGCAGGTCAAAGAACTCGTCCTCTGCTTCCCCTGTGAGGGTGGCGTCCCACCCCGCAGCTTCCGGCTCATCCAGGTTATCCTGGGAGCTGAAGTCATCCGCTGAAAGCAAAACAGTATCGTGTAGCAATGAAACGGGTGCTGTGTTCTGCAGCTTTGCACTCTACATTAACAAACAAAGGTGCTGCCACCCACGACGGAAACATACCAAAAATAAAGTCACATTGTAGATGGAACTACTTTAAGTGTCAGTGTCATCTAGCAGGTACTGCAGTCCCCCTGCCTTTCTGTCATCATTGGCGATACCCCGAGATTAATTTAACTGTTCGTGACACCTGTATTCTTTCGATGTCATGGCTCTCCACGTAAGAGCTAGTCTAATTTATGTTCAAACAGTTCTGTTTTACTATACACTCTACATAGGAAATAAGAGGTAACATCACAGAGTTCCCCACAGGTAATGTAAAGAAACAAATCTAGAAAAAAAATTCAACATATGAAAAATGAATTGAAATGGAGCCACAGTAAGAATGAAGGACAAAGCGATGCATGGAGAGCCTCTGTAGAAGAATGAAGGACAAAGCGATGCATGGAGAGCCTCTGTAGAAGAATGAAGGACAAAGCGATGCATGGAGAGCCTCTGTAGAAGTAATGTAAGAATGATGCATGGATGAGCGATGCATGGAGAGCCTCTGTAGAAGTAATGTAAGAATGAAGGACACAGCGATGCATGGAGAGCCACTGTAGTAGTAAGAATGAAGGACAAAGCGATGCATGGAGAGCCTCTGTAGTAGTAATTTAAGAATGAAGGACAAAGCGATGCATGGAGAGCCTCTGTAGTAGTAAGAATGAAGGACAAAGCGATGCATGGAGAGCCTCTGTAGTAGTAAGAATGAAGGACAAAGCGATGCATGGAGAGCCTCTGTAGTAGTAATTTAAGAATGAAGGACAAAGCGATGCATGGAGAGCCTCTGTAGTAGTAAGAATGAAGGACAAAGCGATGCATGGAGAGCCTCTGTAGTAGTAATTTAAGAATGAAGGACAAAGCGATGCATGGAGAGCCTCTGTAGTAGTAAGAATAAAGGACAAAGCAATGCATGGAGAGCTTCTGTAGTAGTAAGAATGAAGGACAAAGCGATGCATGGAGAGCCTCTGTAGAAGTAATGTAAGAATGAAGGACAAAGCGATGCATGGAGAGCCTCTGTAGAAGTAATGTAAGAATGAAGGACAAAGCGATGCATGGAGAGCCTCTGTAGTAGTAAGAATGAAGGACAAAGCGATGCATGGAGAGCCTCTGTAGTAGTAATTTAAGAATGAAGGACAAAGCGATGCATGGAGAGCCTCTGTAGTAGTAAGAATGAAGGACAAAGCGATGCATGGAGAGCCTCTGTAGTAGTAAGAATGAAGGACAAAGCGATGCATGGAGAGCCTCTGTAGAAGTAATGTAAGAATGAAGGACAAAGCGATGCATGGAGAGCCTCTGTAGTAGTAAGAATGAAGGACAAAGCGATAGATGGAGAGCCTCTGTAGTAATAAGAATGAAGGACAAAGCGAAGCATGGAGAGCCTCTGTAGAAGTAATTTAAGAATGAAGGACAAAGCGATGCATGGAGAGCCTCTGTAGTAGTAAGAATGAAGGACAAAGCGATGCATGGAGAGCCTCTGTAGTAGTAATTTAAGAATGAAGGACAAAGCGATGCATGGAGAGCCTCTGTAGTAGTAAGAATGAAGGACAAAGCGATGCATGGAGAGCCTCTGTAGTAGTAATGTAAGAATGAAGGACAAAGCGATGCATGGAGAGCCTCTGTAGTAGTAATGTAAGAATGAAGGACAAAGCAATGCATGGAGAGCCTCTATAGAAGTAATGTAAGAATGAAGGACACAGCGCTGCATGGAGAGCCTCTGTAGTAGTAAAGTAAGAATGAAGGACAAAGCGATGCATGGAGAGCCTCTGTAGTAGTAAAGTAAGAATGAAGGACAAAGCAATGCATGGAGAGCCTCTGTAGTAGTAAGAATGAAGGACAAAGCGATGCATGGAGAGCCTCTGTAGTAGTAATGTAAGAATGAAGGACAAAGCGATGCATGGAGAGCCTCTGTAGAAGTAAGAATGAAGGACAAAGCGATGCATGGAGAGCCTCTGTAGTAGTAATGTAAGAATGAAGGACAAAGCGATGCATGGAGAGTCTCTGTAGTAGTAATGTAAGAATGAAGGACAAAGCGATGCATGGAGAGCCTCTGTAGAAGTAAGAATGAAGGACAAAGCGATGCATGGAGAGCCTCTGTAGAAGTAAGAATGAAGGACAAAGCGATGCATGGAGAGCCTCTGCAAAAGTAAGAATGAAGGACAAAGCGATGCATGGAGAGCCTCTGTAGTAGTAATGTAAGAATGAAGGACAAAGCGATGCATGGAGAGCCTCTGTAGAAGTAATGTAAGAATGAAGGACAAAGCGATGCATGGAGAGCCTCTGTAGTAGTAATGTAAGAATGAAGGACAAAGCGATGCATGGAGAGCCTCTGTAGTAGTAAGAATGAAGGACAAAGCGATGCATGGAGAGCCTCTGTAGAAGAATGAAGGACAAAGCGATGCATGGAGAGCCTCTGTAGAAGAATGAAGGACAAAGCGATGCATGGAGAGCCTCTGTAGAAGAATGAAGGACAAAGCGATGCATGGAGAGCCTCTGTAGTAGTAATGTAAGAATGAAGGACAAAGCGATGCATGGAGAGCCTCAGTAGTAGTAATGTAAGAATGAAGGACAAAGCGATGCATGGAGAGCCTCTGTAGTAGTAAGAATGAAGGACAAAGTGATGCATGGAGAGCCTCTGTAGTAGTAAAGTAAGAATGAAGGACAAAGCGATGCATGGAGAGCCTCTGTAGTAGTAATGTAAGAATGAAGGACAAAGCGATGCATGGAGAGCCTCTGTAGTAGTAAGAATGAAGGACAAAGCGATGCATGGAGAGCCTCTGTAGTAGTAAAGTAAGAATGAAGGACAAAGCGATGCATGGAGAGCCTCTGCAGAAGTAAGAATGAAGGACAAAGCGATGCATGGAGAGCCTCTGTAGTAGTAATGTAAGAATGAAGGACAAAGCGATGCATGGAGAGCCTCTGTAGTAGTAATGTAAGAATGAAGGACAAAGCGAAGCATGGAGAGCCTCTGTAGAAGTAAGAATGAAGGACAAAGCGATGCATGGAGAGCCTCTGTAGAAGTAAGAATGAAGGACAAAGCGATGCATGGAGAGTCTCTGTAGTAGTAAGAATGAAGGACAAAGCGATGCATGGAGAGCCTCTGCAGAAGTAAGAATGAAGGACAAAGCGATGCATGGAGAGCCTCTGTAGTAGTAATGTAAGAATGAAGGAAAAAGCGATGCATGGAGAGCCTCTGTAGAAGTAATGTAAGAATGAAGGACACAGCGATGCATGGAGAGCCTCTGTAGAAGTAAAGTAAGAATGAAGGACAAAGCGAAGCATGGAGAGCCTCTGTAGAAGTAAGAATGAAGGACAAAGCGATGCATGGAGAGCCTCTGTACTAGTAATGTAAGAAGGAAGGACAAAGCGATGCATGGAGAGCCTCTGTACTAGTAATGTAAGAATGAAGGACAAAGCGATGCATGGAGAGCCTCTGTAGAAGTAAGAATGAAGGACAAAGCGATGCATGGAGAGCCTCTGTAGTAGTAAAGTAAGAATGAAGGACAAAGCGATGCATGGAGAGCCTCTGTAGTAGTAAAGTAAGAATGAAGGACAAAGCGATGCATGGAGAGCCTCTGTAGAAGAATGAAGGACAAAGCGATGCATGGAGAGCCTCTGTAGAAGAATGAAGGACAAAGCGATGCATGGAGAGCCTCTGTAGTAGTAAGAATGAAGGACAAAGCGATGCATGGAGAGCCTCTGTAGTAGTAAAGTAAGAATGAAGGACAAAGCGATGCATGGAGAACCTCTGCAGAAGAATGAAGGACAAAGCGATGCATGGAGAGCCTCTGTAGTAGTAATGTAAGAATGAAGGACAAAGCGATGCATGGAGAGCCTCTGTAGTAGTAAGAATGAAGGACAAAGCGATGCATGGAGAGCCTCTGTAGTAGTAAGAATGAAGGACAAAGCGATGCATGGAGAGTCTCTGTAGTAGTAAGAATGAAGGACAAAGCGATGCATGGAGAGCCTCTGTAGTAGTAATGTAAGAATGAAGGACAAAGCGAAGCATGGAGAGCCTCTGTAGAAGTAAGAATGAAGGACAAAGCGATGCATGGAGAGCCTCTGTAGAAGTAAGAATGAAGGACAAAGCGATGCATGGAGAGTCTCTGTAGTAGTAAGAATGAAGGACAAAGCGATGCATGGAGAGCCTCTGCAGAAGTAAGAATGAAGGACAAAGCGATGCATGGAGAGCCTCTGTACTAGTAATGTAAGAATGAAGGACAAAGCGATGCATGGAGAGCCTCTGTAGAAGTAATGTAAGAATGAAGGACACAGCGATGCATGGAGAGCCTCTGTAGAAGTAAAGTAAGAATGAAGGACAAAGCGAAGCATGGAGAGCCTCTGTAGAAGTAAGAATGAAGGACAAAGCGATGCATGGAGAGCCTCTGTACTAGTAATGTAAGAAGGAAGGACAAAGCGATGCATGGAGAGCCTCTGTACTAGTAATGTAAGAATGCAGGACAAAGCGATGCATGGAGAGCCTCTGTAGAAGTAAGAATGAAGGACAAAGCGATGCATGGAGAGCCTCTGTAGTAGTAATGTAAGAATGAAGGACAAAGCGATGCATGGAGAGCCTCTGTAGTAGTAAGAATGAAGGACAAAGCGATGCATGGAGAGCCTCTGTAGTAGTAAAGTAAGAATGAAGGACAAAGCGATGCATGGAGAGCCTCTGTAGTAGTAAAGTAAGAATGAAGGACAAAGCGATGCATGGAGAGCCTCTGTAGAAGAATGAAGGACAAAGCGATGCATGGAGAGCCTCTGTAGAAGAATGAAGGACAAAGCGATGCATGGAGAGCCTCTGTAGTAGTAAGAATGAAGGACAAAGCGATGCATGGAGAGCCTCTGTAGTAGTAAAGTAAGAATGAAGGACAAAGCGATGCATGGAGAGCCTCTGCAGAAGAATGAAGGACAAAGCGATGCATGGAGAGCCTCTGTTGTAGTAATGTAAGAATGAAGGACAAAGCGATGCATGGAGAGCCTCTGTAGTAGTAAGAATGAAGGACAAAGCGATGCATGGAGAGCCTCTGTAGTAGTAAGAATGAAGGACAAAGCGATGCATGGAGAGTCTCTGTAGTAGTAAGAATGAAGGACAAAGCGATGCATGGAGAGCCTCTGTAGTAGTAAAGTAAGAATGAAGGACAAAGCGATGCATGGAGAGCCTCTGCAGAAGAATGAAGGACAAAGCGATGCATGGAGAGCCTCTGTAGTAGTAAGAATGAAGGACAAAGCGATGCATGGAGAGCCTCTGTAGTAGTAAGAATGAAGGACAAAGCAATGCATGGAGAGTCTCTGTAGTAGTAAGAATGAAGGACAAAGCGATGCATGGAGAGTCTCTGTAGTAGTAAGAATGAAGGACAAAGCGATGCATGGAGAGCCTCTGCAGAAGTAAGAATGAAGGACAAAGCAATGCATGGAGAGTCTCTGTAGTAGTAAGAAGGAAGGACAAAGCGATGCATGGAGAGCCTCTGTAGTAGTAAAGTAAGAATGAAGGACAAAGCGATGCATGAAGAGACAAAGACGTTTTCTTCCGTGTAAAAAAAAAATACGCACACTATACTGAAATGAATGGCCAAAGGACTAGCCGGGAGCAACATGCGATGGCAATAAAATACATCTCTCTAGTGATGTTCCTCTATGTGCATCCTCAAACATTATTGGGAACTGCAGTAAACATTAAGGAGAAAGAAAACAGAAAACACTACGTACCATTCAGATCTAGGAAAGTAACTGGGATATGAGTTTCCATTCCTGCTGCTGGAGTCCTAAAACAAAGCAAACACTTAATATGGCAACCGCAGTGTAAGAGAAAGAAGCCCCATTTGTCCAATGTCCCAGGAGCTGCTCTGAACCGCTACCAACACCAACAATACCAGCAACATCTGTAATGTATTGATTAGCAATGTATATAATATAAGGATCTGGGCCTGAAAGGGTTCTTTTCAACAGCAAATAACACCACGCGTGGAAGTGAAATCCCAAATGAAGTTCTGCACATGGTCTCTTTATGGGCGGAACAGTTTGTAACACAGTAAAACATAGATGGTAATTGTTTCTCCTTGTACAGCACAAAGTGCACTCAGTTTTATACATGGTATTTGTACATACATAAGTACCTAATGTGAAAAGCTTGCAGAGGCACAAAAAGAGAGGGTTGTTTAAAGTCATCATCATTTCGCATCGGGATTGAAATCATCATCAAAAAAACAGTGGTGTCGTAAATGGATCCTTTTCAGGTTGGGCTAAGGTCGTGAGTGGAGTACCTCAGGGATCGGTACTGGGACCCCTGCTTTTTAACTTGTTTATTAATGACCTTGAGGTGGGCACAGAGAGCAAAGTCTCCATCTTTGCTGGTGACACTAATTTGTGTAAGGTAATAGAATCAGAGCAGGATGTAATTTCTCTTCAGAAGGACTTGGAGAGACTGGAAACGTGGGCAGGTAAATGGCAGATGAGATTTAATACAGGTAAATGTAATGTTATGCATTTGGGAAGCTAGAATAAAAAGGCGACTTACAAATTAAATGGGGATATCCTTGATGGAGAAGGATTTAGGAGTGCTTGTAGACAGCAGGCTTAGCAATAGTGCCCAAAGTCATGCAGTAGCTGCACAGGCAAACAAGATCTTATCTTGCATAAAACGGGCAATGGATGGAAGGGAAATAAACATTATTATGCCCCTTTACAAAGCATTAGTAAGACCACACCTTGAATTTGGAGTACGATTTTGGGCACCACTCCTTAGAAAATACATTATGCAACTAGAGAGTGCAGAGAAGAGCCACCAAATTAATAAAGGGGATGGACAATCTAACTTATGAGGAGAGGCTAGCTAAATTAGATGTATTTACATTAGAAAAGAGGCGTCTAAGAGGGGATATGATAACTATATGCAAATATATTCGGGGACAGTACAAGGAGCTTTCAAAAGAACTATTTATCCCACGGGCAGTACTAAGGACTCGGGCCATCCCTTAAGGTTGGAGGAAAGGAGATTTCACTAGCAACAAAGGCAGATACAATAGATGGCAGATACAATAGATATCTTCAAAAAATAGTTGTGCGTCTATTAGAAAGTTATACATGTATATGCCAAATAAGTAAACATGGGAAGGATGTTGATACAGGGAGTAATCTGATTGCCATTATTTGGAGTTAGGAAGAAATTTATTTTTCCCCTTATGAGATATCATTGGATGATATGTCACTGGGGTTTCTTGTTTGCCTTCCTCTGGATCAATAAGTAAGTATAGATTTAGGATAAAGTATCTGTTGTCTAAATGTAGAATAGGTTGGACTTGATGGACGTCTGTTTTCAACTTCATCTACTATGTAACTGTAACTTCTATAAAGTCCCTATAAGCACGAGGTCATTGTGCTGTGCAGCCATTTCTAGCAAGGTGTTGTGATGGTCATATTGGTGGCATGTTTCTGTACCTGCTATATTATGAACAAAGCACAAATACATCTATTTGTTAGCATTCTAAAGCAGAGCTCGGCGCCGGACACGTCAGACAGAGCTCGGCGCCGGACACGTCAGACAGAGCTCGGCGCCGGACACGTCAGACAGAGCTCGGCGCCGGACACGTCAGACAGAGCTCGGCGCCGGACACGTCAGACAGAGCTCGGCGCCGGACACGTCAGACAGAGCTCGGCGCCGGACACGTCAGACAGAGCTCGGCGCCGGACACGTCAGACAGAGCTCGGCGCCGGACACGTCAGACAGAGCTCGGCGCCGGACACGTCAGACAGAGCTCGGCGCCGGACACGTCAGACAGAGCTCGGCGCCGGACACGTCAGACAGAGCTCGGCGCCGGACACGTCAGACAGAGCTCGGCGCCGGACACGTCAGACAGAGCTCGGCGCCGGACACGTCAGACAGAGCTCGGCGCCGGACACGTCAGACAGAGCTCGGCGCCGGACACGTCAGACAGAGCTCGGCGCCGGACACGTCAGACAGAGCTCGGCGCCGGACACGTCAGACAGAGCTCGGCGCCGGACACGTCAGACAGAGCTCGGCGCCGGACACGTCAGACAGAGCTCGGCGCCGGACACGTCAGACAGAGCTCGGCGCCGGACACGTCAGACAGAGCTCG
Organism: Ascaphus truei; assembly: GCF_040206685.1. Classification (NCBI taxonomy): domain Eukaryota; kingdom Metazoa; phylum Chordata; class Amphibia; order Anura; family Ascaphidae; genus Ascaphus; species Ascaphus truei. Next base: position 403,262,421 of record NC_134486.1, read on the forward strand.
GCGCCGGACACGTCAGACAGAGCTCGGCGCCGGACACGTCAGACAGAGCTCGGCGCCGGACACGTCAGACAGAGCTCGGCGCCGGACACGTCAGACAGAGCTCGGCGCCGGACACGTCAGACAGAGCTCGGCGCCGGACACGTCAGACAGAGCTCGGCGCCGGACACGTCAGACCGAGCTCGGCGCCGGACACGTCAGACAGAGCTCGGCGCCGGACACGTCAGACAGAGCTCGGCGCCGGACACGTCGGACACGTGAGACCGAGCTCAGTGCCGGACGCGTGAGACAGAGCTCAGTGCCGGACACGTCAGACAGAGCTTAGTGCCGGACGCGTGAGACAGAGCTCAGCGCCGGACACGTCAGACAGAGCTCGGCGCCGGACACGTCAGACAGAGCTCCGTGTCGGACGCGTGAGACCGAGCTCAGTGCCGGATGCGCCAGACAGAGCTCAGCGCCGGACGTGTCAGACAGAGCTCCGTGCCGGACACGTGACACAGAGCTCTGTGCCGGACACGTGACACAGAGCTCAGCGCCGGACACGTCAGACAGAGCTCCGTGCCAGACACGTCGGACACGTGAGACCGAGCTCAGTGCCGGACACGTGAGACAGAGCTCCGTGCCGGACGCGTGAGACCGAGCTCAGTGCCGGACATGTGAGACCGAGCGCAGTGCCGGACGCGCGAGACCGAGCTCAGTGCCGGACGCGTGAGACAGAGCTCCGTGCCGGACGCGTGGACAGAGCTCAGTGCCAAACATGTGAGACAGAGCTCAGCGCCGGACGCGTGAGACAGAGCTCAGCGCCGGACGCTTGAGACAGAGCTCCGTGCCGGACGTGTGAGACAGAGCTCAGCGCCGGACGCCTGAGACCGAGCTCCGTGCAGAGGAAGATTATTAAGGTGGTTTCAAAAGGCTCAAGCAAAGCAAAAAAACAGGTGGAAGTGGAGAGAGGCGATACTGACACTGTGTATTAGTCTTTACAATGTAAAAATGATGCATCGGTTTGTGCAGAGGGGCTTTCTTTCCCCCCCAAAAGCTCATTTTTGTTGAATAACCAAACCTGATAAAGAAAAAAAAAAGAAGACGGAGCTCCAAGACACAGGAGCCCCGCCTCCCAGACACAGGAGCCCCGCCTCCCAGACACAGGAGCCCCGCCTCCCAGACACAGGAGCCCCGCCTCCCAGACACAGGAGCCCCGCCTCCCAGACACAGGAGCCCCGCCTCCCAGACACAGGAGCCCCGCCTCCCAGACACAGGAGCCCCGCCTCCCAGACACAGGAGCACAGCACGGACACAACCTGTTGTGAGACAGGAGTAACGGAAGAGTTGGAGCGGGGTCACAGAATAGCATCATGTTTGGGAACGTATACAGGAGGAGGTGGGGGATGCAATGTGAACACAAGCATCATACAAACGTAAACGTAGTGTACTGCACACCAGTTGTGCTCAACGTCACCTGTGCTGAAGCTGGGATATCCTGAAAACATGACCTGTTAGGGTGTGCGGGGGGGGTGGGAGGGCTTGAGAACTCGAGTTGAGCCCCCCTGTTACAGAGTTCACCAGCACTGAGGGTCTTTAAAAGTACTTGCTGTGGACAACCAGGCTGCACATGTCCCGCTTCCTTGTAACCTCTCACACGCGAGCTTAAACATTCCCCAATGCCAGGTTCATGGCAACAACAAACATAAAAATGTGACTGCCGTTCCGACGTTTCCCCCCCATGTAATTATTATGTCCCGCTAATTGATTCAGGATGTCAGCAAAGGAATGGTTTATTGCCACTAAATTGTGTGCAACATTACTCAGCTCCTCGCTCCTTTCATGTATAATTAATGCCGCGCTCTCGGGGCTGTTTCATTTCCCTTTTTCCTCCCGCTCGGTAAATTGCATGCAGCACTCGCTGACAGAGGAACCAGGCGCTTAAAACCAGAGGCCCAACAGCTGAAGCCACGGCTGTGCAACGCTGCACCCTTTTAAGTGAGCGAGTTGGGTAATTAACACGGCAGCTCGTTTGATCCTGTGCGCGGGGATTCTTGCGCTGATTCGGGTCCGGCTGCAGGTCAAAAACGACTTTGATCAAGAATAAAATAAATGTAGGAAGGAGATGAAAGCCTTTGCCACTCTGCAATATCAGGGAACAGAACGGGGATGGCTGGTACCCCGGCCCCATAATGCAGCACACAGGAAGCCAGCGATGCACACTGAATTAATATGGTGCATTAATCCTCCAGCCTGGAGTTAAGGGAAAATAAAATTGATATTGTTTTATACAGATTCTGCCCATTTTTGGCAAATTCATAATAATGATCTTCTGAACAGTGCTGCAAATAGGTCTGTTAAAGGTACAGGGCCATATTGACTAAGTGATGCTATTTCATAGGAGCAAAAATTATTTTGTTAATTGTGTGCAGCTGGTCTCAGTTGCTTATGGGAGGGTAGTGTCCCCTCCCCCCCCCCCCCCCCCAAGGTTTAAGCTTGCCCCACCCCACTTTCCAAGTTGGCAGGTCAGCTTCATTTTGCCAGGTTACGACAGATCCAATGTGATCATTCTTCCTGTAATTATACAGGTAAATAAGAATTTTAACCCAGGTGAGTGTTAGGACCTGCTTTGGTCATGTCTTGTAAGTGGCAGCACGCTTAAGACGCTTTGGCCAAAGGGTTAAACTAAATGACCCTTTTTACAAGAGATATATTAGGTATTGCACTGTGTATTTTTGTCACATTTTAAGTAGCTTTGGGCATCTTTGTTTTTTGTTGTATACATTTAGCCACACCCACTAGCACTCCTTTTGACACTTGTATGCATATATATATATATATATATATATATTATGTGGTAATGGTTGGGGTTTCTCAGAGCTTGTTGGGAATCTGTGTATTTCATAGGAGCCTTTCATGCGTTAACTGGTGCCAGAAGGTATAATATGGAATAACGTCGCTTAGTAAACGCGTAACAACCTTTAACACGATGACCTCATTTTTCTGCTTAAGGACCTGCTGAAGAACACAAGAAACTGGGTCTTCACCCAACGGCACACTTCAAAGTTAGCTATCCTAAGAGAGCTGACCTTCAAATCATATAAAAGTCCCAATGTGACCGCTTCGGAGAGAGAAGCAGAATTCCTGCTGGTTTCAGCCACGCGGCTGCAGTACAAGTTAGAAACAATGACAGAACAATGTCCATGAATGCACAGGTATGGGGGTTCTTTGCTGTACCCCAGATGTGTGCCACGTGTACATAAAGACCCAGCAAAAGGCACATTTAAACCATGTTACAGCTTGTGCAGGTCCATCTATATAGCCTAATAGTAGAGCTGCCTCAGTATGGAGCAAGGGAAGTAGGAGACAGACGGAGCCTGGAAGGTCAGAGTTGGGCTGCGGGGAAGGTCAGAGTTGGGCTGCGGGGAAGGTCAGAGTTGGGCTGCGGGGAAGGTCAGAGTTGGGCTGCGGGGAAGGTCAGAGTTAGGCTGCGGGGAAGGTCAGAGTTAGGCTGCGGGGAAGGTCAGAGTTGGGCTGCGGGGAAGGTCAGAGTTGGGCTGCGGGGAAGGTCAGAGTTGGGCTGCGGGGAAGGTCAGAGTTGGGATGTGGGGAAGGTCAGAGTTGGACTGCGGGGAAGGTCAGAGTTGGGCTGCGGGGAAGGTCAGAGTTGGGATGCGGGGAAGGTCAGAGTTGGGCCGCGCGGAAGGTCAGAGTTGGGCCGTGCGGAAGGTCAGAGTTGGGCCGCGCGGAAGGTCAGAGTTGGGCCGCGGGGAAGGTCAGAGTTGGGCCGCGGGGAAGGTCAGAGTTGGGCCGCGGGGAAGGTCAGAGTTGGGCCGCGGGGAAGGTCAGAGTTGGGCCGCGGGGAAGGTCAGAGTTGGGCCGCGGGGAAGGTCAGAGTTGGGCCGCGGGGAAGGTCAGAGTTGGGCCGCGGGGAAGGTCAGAGTTGGGCCGCGGGGAAGGTCAGAGTTGGGCTGCGCGGAAGGTCAGAGTTGGGCCGCGGGGAAGGTCAGAGTTGGGCCGCGGGGAAGGTCAGAGTTGGGCCGCGGGGAAGGTCAGAGTTGGGCCGCGGGGAAGGTCAGAGTTGGGCCGCGGGGAAGGTCAGAGTTGGGCTGCGCGGAAGATCAGAGTTGGGCCGCGGGGAAGGTCAGAGTTGAGCTGCGGGGAAGGTCAGAGTTGGGCTGCGGGGAAGGTCAGAGTTGGGCTGTGCGGAAGGTTAGAGTTGGGCTGCGCGGAAGATCAGAGTTGGGCTGCGGGGAAGGTCAGAGTTGGGCTGCGGGGAAGGTCAGAGTTGGGCTGCGGGGAAGGTCAGAGTTGGGATGCGGGGAAGGTCAGAGTTGGGATGCGGGGAAGGTCAGAGTTGGGCTGCGGGGAAGGTCAGAGTTGGGCTGTGCGGAAGGTCAGAGTTGGGCTGCGGGGAAGGTCAGAGTTGGGATGCGGGGAAGGTCAGAGTTGGGATGCGGGGAAGGTCAGAGTTGGGCTGCGGGGAAGGTCAGAGTTGGGCTGTGCGGAAGGTCAGAGTTGGGCTGCGGGGAAGGTCAGAGTTGGGATGTGCGGAAGGTCAGAGTTGGGCTGCGGGGAAGGTCAGAGTTGGGCTGCGCGGAAGATCAGAGTTGGGCTGCGGGGAAGGTCAGAGTTGGGATGCGGGGAAGGTCAGAGTTGGGATGCGGGGAAGGTCAGAGTTGGGCTGCGGGGAAGGTCAGAGTTGGGATGTGGGGAAGGTCAGAGTTGGGCCGCGGGGAAGGTCAGAGTTGGGCCGCGGGGAAGGTCAGAGTTGGGCCGCGGGGAAGGTCAGAGTTGGGCCGCGGGGAAGGTCAGAGTTGGGCCGCGGGGAAGGTCAGAGTTGGGCCGCGGGGAAGGTCAGAGTTGGGCCGCGGGGAAGGTCAGAGTTGGGCCGCGGGGAAGGTCAGAGTTGGGCCGCGGGGAAGGTCAGAGTTGGGCTGCGGGGAAGGTCAGAGTTCGGCTGCGCGGAAGGTCAGAGTTGGGCTGCGGGGAAGGTCAGAGTTGGGCTGTGCGGAAGGTCAGAGTTGGGCTGTGGGGAAGGTCAGAGTTGGGATGTGCGGAAGGTCAGAGTTGGGCTGCGGGGAAGGTCAGAGTTGGGCTGCGCGGAAGATCAGAGTTGGGCTGCGCAGAAGATCAGAGTTGGGATGCGGGGAAGGTCAGAGTTGGGCCGCGCGGAAGGTCAGAGTTGGGCTGCGCGGAAGGTCAGAGTTGGGATGCGGGGAAGGTCAGAGTTGGGATGCGGGGAAGGTCAGAGTTGGGATGCGGGGAAGGTCAGAGTTGGGATGCGGGGAAGGTCAGAGTTGGGATGTGCGGAAGGTCAGAGTTGGGATGTGGGGAAGGTCAGAGTTGGGATGAGGGGAAGGTCAGAGTTGGGATGTGCGGAAGGTCAGAGTTGGGATGAGGGGAAGGTCAGAGTTGGGATGTGCGGAAGGTCAGAGTTGGGATGTGCGGAAGGTCAGAGTTGGGATGAGGGGAAGGTCAGAGTTGGGATGTGCGGAAGGTCAGAGTTGGGATGTGCGGAAGGTCAGAGTTGGGATGTGGGGAAGGTCAGAGTTGGGATGTGCGGAAGGTCAGAGTTGGTCTGTGCGGAAGGTCAGAGTTGGGATGAGGAGAAGGTCAGAGTTGGGCTGCGGGGAAGGTCAGAGTTGGGCCGCCTTGAAGGTCAGAGTTGGGATGTGCGGAAGGTCAGAGTTGGGCTGCGGGGAAGGTCAGAGTTGGGCCGCCTTGAAGGTCAGAGTTGGGGTGTGCGGAAGGTCAGAGTTGATTTACACTAGATGAAACATATCAGGCTTGGGTACAGTATGTCTTACTACGGGGGGCAGCGACAGACAGTGAAGCAAAAGCCTTTGGTGGTATGGAGCACAGCACAAAAACCATATTAAAAACAAGTTCCAATTCATTACAGGGGATCTGAAAGTTTAGCAGCCGTCCTACAAAACAGCGGCTCCAACATGTGCTGAAAAATAGCAACCGACAGTAAGAAACCAGCTGGAAAACCCCCCGAGCCCACATAGAAGTCAGCGGAACAACGTGACACAGCAGCATGTCCGTGTAAATAACACCAGCGGGAGGGAAGGAACCTGGGATTATGCCGGCCGGCGGGCGGGCTGCGGGCTGCTGCGTACTAGAGCAAAGCTAAATATAAGAAAGGATGATCGGGATGGAGAAATGAGAAGACACCGCAACCCGCAACCAATACAGGATTCGGGAAGAGTCAGTGCACCACTTCTAGGCTTTCATCCTCACCAATTAGCAGGAGCCCCAGGAATCCCACTGCCCGCTGTGGGCACCATGACTGCGTTCCTCTCCTCGGTCAACGTCAGCCTCATCTCTAGCAGCTGCGCCTCCCGATCCGCATCGTCTTCCGTTTTATCTGTGGTCAAACACAGGGTCGTGTGTGTCATTGCTGCGTTTTTATCTGCAGACACTGCGGTGGTTACGTACAGACACTTCAGGGCGTAGCTTTCAGGATAGTCCGGCAAAAAAATAACCCAACCTGCTACAATTAAGGTTTCACCTTGGGACAATCGGAGGTCATTACACTCTACACGCAACGTTAGGTTTCAAAGCAGGGGAGGGCAACTCCAGTCCTCAAGGGCCACCAACAGGTCAGGTTTTCGGGATGTCCCTGCTTCAGCACAGGTGGCTCAGTCGAGGCTGTGCTGAAGCAGGGACTGATTGAGCCACCTGTGCTGAAACTAGGCTATCCTGAAAACCTGACCCTTGGGGGTGGGGGCGCGCTTGAGGACTGGAGTTAACGCCACTGGTTTAGAGGAGTGCAAGTTGGTTGAAGCCGGGAACCTTTAGCTCTTCAAAGTATGTGAAGGATTGAGAATATATTACAATAATAATAACAATAAAAAAAAAAAAAAATCTGATATTTTCATCTGAAGGAATGTGCCCCCAGTCAGACTGTGCATATACAGGTATATACAAATATATGACATTATCTCATTGGTAAGATATTCTTTGCACATAGTAATAGTTACACTGCATACATGGAAGAATGCAGGGGTCACACTTTCCATGCTACATATGTTGGCGACACCATTATTCTTTTCAGTAAATGGCGTGTTTCGCTCAGTGTGCATTTAATATGCAGATCAATGTAAACCCCTTTTGTCTTTTATTTCATGCTGCATTAGGGCCTGCAATTCCTATGCACTCGGCCATTGTTGGGTGGATAGACAAGTGTGCCATCTTCTGGCCCAAAAATGTACGTACTGTATATAAACCCTCTGAACCAAGACATGTGAAAATAGAACTGTATTGCAGGCTTCATGCTTAATCGAACGGAGCCAGAAAGAAATGGTTAATTTTGGATTAATCGCAGTCTTTTACGCAGAAGGGGGGTAGATTATAAACTTGAAACGGGTCTTGATTTTTAGGTGAATTCGCCAAGCGATGGACTCTGGAGTCTTAAGCTCCGCTTCAGAAAGCTTTGCAGAGAAGAACCCTGCTCCCCACGGCCATCTTTCTCATTACATCATTTTAAAGATTTAAAATGAGGAGAGACACACACATCCTCTATGGCTGAATCCCAAAACGGGGGAGGGAATTTGCCATTTAATGACAATCCCAAGACTTCATTTCCAAAATGTTGCTATGATTGCGAGAGACCCATAACATTCTTCAATGGATAAGTATAAAACATTGTATTTAGGGGGGTGGGAAATAGCCACATCCGGAATACCTGGCTTGCTGACCAGTTTCTGCAGCTGTTCGTCCAAATACTCCTGGCGTTTTGTCAGGACATTGAGCCACTTTCTCCGCAGTCTCTCCAAATCTCGGTCCTGGAAGAAGCAGATCCAATAAAACACAGCGAATGCAGAAAGCCATTAAAAGGGTCACAGGACAGGGCTCCCCTCCCCCCCAGGACCAGGGCTCCCCTCCCCCAGGACCAGGGCTCCCCCCTCCCCCCCAAGACAGGGCTCCCTCCCCCCCCCCCAAGACAGGGCTCCCTCCCCCCCCCAAGACAGGGCTCCCTCTCCCCCCCCAAGACAGGGCTCCCTCCCCCCCCCCCAAGACAGGGCTCCCTCCCCCCCCCCCCCAAGACAGGGCTCCGTCCCCGCCCCCCAAAACAGGGCTCCCTCCCCCCCCCCAAAACAGGGCTCCCTCCCCCCCCCCCAAGACAGGGCTCCCTCCCCCCCCCAAAAGACAGGGCTCCCTCCCCCCCCCCCAGGACAGGGCTCCCTCCCCCCCCCAGGACAGGGCTCCCTCCCCCCCCCAAAACAGGGCTCCCTCCCTCCCCCCCCCAGGACAGGGCTCCCTCCCCCCCCCAGGACAGGGCTCCCTCCCCCCCCCAGGACAGGGCTCCCTCCCCCCCCCCAGGACAGGGCTCCCTCCCCCCCAGGACAGGGCTCCCTCCCCCCCAGGACAGGGTTCCCTCCCCCAGCACAGGGCTTCCCCCCCCCCACCAACTGGACAGGGCTCCCTCCCCCCAACGGGACAGGGCTCCCTCCCCCCAATGGGACAGGGCTCCCTCCCCCCAATGGGACAGGGCTCCCTCCCCCCAACACAGGGCTCCCTCCCCCCAACACAGGGCTCCCTCCCCCCAACACAGGGCTCCCTCCCCCCAACACAGGGCTCCCTCCCCCCAACACAGGGCTCCCTCCCCCCCCAGGACAGGGCTCCCTCCCCCCCCCCAGGACAGGGCTCCCTCTCCCCCCCAGGACAGGGTTCCCTCCCCCCCAGGACAGGGTTCCCTCCCCCAGGACAGGGTTCCCTCCCCCAGGACAGGGTTCCCTCCCCCAGGACAGCACTTTCAATGCTTGTTTGCTACAGAATACATTGAAGTCTTAACAAAAAATCCAAAAATAAAGAAGTTAAAGTAAAACATCATTATTTGCGATGCTGGTGATCTTTAGTGAGCCCCGGCAAATATTCTACATGGGAAAATCTGATGTTAAAAAAAAAAAAAAAGTGTGTGTAAGTGTCTCCCATTTAGATGAGAAGACATTGAGTTGATTGCACTCAAATGAATCCGACGTGCTCAACAAGACATTGCAAATATAAGTCCCTTGAGTGTTCTCTCTATTAGCATGCCGTGTACACACACACACACACACACACACACACACACACACACACACACACACACACACACACACACACACAGGTTTTAGAATAAACAAAGCACAAGGCTTCCACATGCTGCAGTTCAAATACTGTACAGGCTTTAAGAGATAAATCTACCCCATATGAAGCTCTATAATAAGAGTGAAACGCGTGGGGTGATTTTGGACTTCTTTAAAGAGCTTATTTGTACATCAGAAGAAATCCTTGGTCCCTGGAAGGCGGACTCTCCTCCTCTGCTTACTCTGACTGCGGCTGTGATGTCATCATACTGCGCGGGCCCTCGAACAACTGAGCTGACAGACGGTCCCACGAGGATTCAGTGTTCCTTCCCTGATTCTGAGCAGTCTAACTGCGCCTGACTGTCTAATTGTAAATGCATTGCTTGATTTCTGCTTGTGAAACACATATTTTTTAGGCTCTTTTTGCCGTCCTTTCTTTCCCACATACTGGAAGCCTGGTGTATCCTGCTACATCTCCTGTGCCACGGATAATCAGTGCCACAGAGATATATCTCTTAAAGTCTGTATTTCAGCTGCAGCACGAGTGGGATACCTCCTATTTTTGCATATTTTATCACTTTTTTGTTCCCTAATTTGGGATTATCTGCACTAGATTGTATTTTTTCTCTCCCCCCCCCCCCCATGCACTTTCTTTATTCTAAAACCAGTCCTGTTTGACGCCTGAAAACATCATTGTATTCAGTGCTGCATCTCTCCTAGAGGTCATATACATGTGTTATTTCATACTAAGCACTCTCACTATATGTATTCACATATGCATGAGCTTTTATTTAGGTATTTATTCACTCGTACATTTTTGCGCTAGTTTCTTTTTTTTCTATACATATGAATAGATCGCACTCAAGGGAGTTAGTACACAATGCAGAACGTTTATTGCAGAGAATATGGACAATGGTTTCAATATACAGTAGGACTGAAATCATGTACCAATTCCCTTGAGCGCGCACACACACACACACACACACACACACACACACACACACACACACACACGTTTGGATTGAATCTCACATAACCATGATGTGTTACAGCTGCAGCCCAGACCATTTCTCTTCCAAAGTATTTCTGATCGGAGGTGTTTTATTGTAGCCCTACACGCTGTAAATCAGCGGAAATTATATGGGAGCTATGTAAGACGCCGTGCGCACATTTATAATACATCTCACAAGCCTCTTACAGGAAGGACACTGTCATGCAAAAAAAGATCGAGCAGCGACAAGCGCAATAAATCCCGGGCCCTGACTGACAGGGCAGATAAAATGTTAAGATGCATTAAGGATCCCTAATGCATGAGGCCTTGAAGGCTGTGCTTAGGTTGAGGTATCTCACAGGGGACACGGTCAGGACCAGGGCAAATGAAATGAGCTGATTAGAAACTTTAAAATATGCCAGATGATAGCTATGCTAAAAACCTACTGCTGGAGTCTAAAGGAGACAGCAATAAAACAGGCGAGCGGCCAGGCCAAGACTCCTCATGGCACTAGACCAAGCTTCTAAAAGGTTGTTACAATGTCATTGACAAGTCAGTGTACTGTAGACACGGCGGGGGGTCCCTCTTCAAAATGATGTGAAGCTGCTTCCTAGTGCTGGGTAACCAGGGTTGCCACCACTCTGGGTTTCACCTGGAGACTATGGGTTTTAGCCACGGGTCTACCTAGTAAATGTCCGGGTGGTGGCAACCCTTGGTACGGGGTGGGCGGTGGGCAGCAACATCTCCCAGCATCTCCCCCTGCAACTACTGTCAAATGGCGCAACGTTGCCATGCCAATGGGAACGCCACGTGACGTAACCGTTGCCATGACGTGACCCTACGTGACATCACGACGTCATGTGGCGCCACATTGTCATGGCAACTTGACCCCGCGCAACGTGACATAGCGTCCCGTTGATATGGCAACGCAGTGTGTCATTTGACACTACAAAGCCATATTGAAGAGAGTTGCAGGGGGAAGGTGCCGGAAGGACGCCAGAGGTGCTATATTTAAAAATCTCCAGGTTGGCCTTCAGTCGAAGGTGGCAACCCTGTGGGTAACAGTTCAGCTCCCGTCAAATGAATGGGACGAAACTCGGCCCTAGCTTTGTGAAACTGCTTCATAGCGTATTGATTAAGGGACTTAGGCTGAGATTATAGTGCGCACAGCCTTGGTGCACTCCTGCAGCCCTAGCGCTTAGTGATTATAGCTGCAGGAGATTGGGGTGGTGTGGCGGACGCGTCCCAAAGCTGGTTCGCCCTCTTTGGCTGAACCGCTTCACGTGACGCGGTAGTGCCCCTCCATTGTTTTTTTTTATTTTGTCCCGGCGGCGTGCGCAGGCACTATCTCAGCCTAAAGCTCCCACTCATTATGATGTGCTATGATCCCCAGCAAACAAGTGTCACAGATGTGTAGCACATACCAGCTTACAGAAAAAAAAACCACAAAATAGGATTATAAACAATTTGTGAATTTGTGTGTGTAACGTCTATGCATTCGTTAGGTGTTCTGCCACGTTCTCTGTGGCTAGCAATCATATGAAGCAGAGATTCAGACATGTACTGTGTATGGGACACACAGGCTGTAACCTCCCGACTCCACGGGGAGCGCAAGATTAACAGGCGGAAATAACGACAAAACCCAAAATATTCCCACCTCCCCATCCCCCTGTACCCTATGTCTGCACTTCCCCTTCCTTATAGATTGTAAGCTCCTTGAGGCAGAGCCCGCTATACCCACTGTAACAGCGTATGCTTATTTTACCATTTCCGTCCGCCTACCCTATTGTACTGCGCTACGGAATAGGTTGGCGAGTTATAACTAAATGATGATAATAACATGGCTAAAAATTGAAAACGAGTCAACGGCAAAGTCAAAGCTGCAAATATTTACCTGATAGCTGTCAATGTCATTTCCTTCATCCTACAAGGAGGCAGAAACAAATATATGTGAGGACTGGACAGTAACTTACCTACCCCATATATATATATATATATTGTTCTTCACATGGGATACAATATGCTTAAACCCTTCTGTGCCAGGTGCAATCTAGCATTGAAGGGGTTACTATCCATACCCCATTACATCTTCACATTTACGGTTGCCCACAGTTCTTTCTGGGGGACAGCAAATGCCCGAAAGTGTGGACGTTCCCCTTATGAGTACAGTACATAGCTGCGGTGCCCTAAACCTGTACAGAGAAGAGAGCGAGAGAAGGCAGACGCCGGGGAAGGAGCGCGAGAAGGCAGACACTGAGAAAGGACCGCGAGAAGGCGGACGCAGAGGAAGGAGCGAGAGAAGGCAGACGCAGAGGAAGGAGCGCGAGAAGGCGGACGCAGAGGAAGGAGCGAGAGAAGGCAGACGCAGAGGAAGGAGCGAGAGAAGGCAGACGCCGAGGAAGGAGCGAGAGAAGGCAGCCGCCGAGAAAGGAGCGCGAGAAGGCAGACACTGAGAAAGGAGCGCGAGAAGGCGGACGCAGAGGAAGGAGCGAGAGAAGGCAGACGCAGAGGAAGGAGCGAGAGAAGGCAGACGCAGGGAAAGGAGCGAGAGAAGGCAGACGCAGAGGAAGGAGCGAGAGAAGGCAGACGCAGAGGAAGGAGCGAGAGAAGGCAGACGCCGAGAAAGGAGCGCGAGAAGGCATACGCCAAGAAAGGAGCGCGAGAAGGCAGACGCCGAGAAAGGAGCGCGAGAAGGCAGACGCCGAGAAAGGAGCGCGAGAAGGCAGACGCCGAGAAAGGAGCGCGAGAAGGCGGACGCCGAGAAAGGAGCGCGAGAAGGCAGACACCGAGAAAGGAGCGCGAGAAGGCAGACGCCGAGAAAGGAGAGCGAGAAGGCAGACGCCGAGAAAAGAGCGCGAGAAGGCAGACGCCGAGAAAAGAGCACGAGAAGGCAGCCGCCGAGAAAGGAGCGAGAGAAGGCAGACGCAGAGGAAGGAGCGAGAGAAGGCAGACGCAGAGGAAGGAGCGAGATAAGGCAAACGCAGAGGAAGGAGCGAGAGAAGGCAGACGCAGAGAAAGGAGCGAGAGAAGGCAGACGCAGAGGAAGGAGCGAGATAAGGCAGACGCAGAGGAAGGAGCGAGAGAAGGCAGACGAAGAGGAAGGAGCGAGAGAAGGCAGACGCAGAGTAAGGAGCGAGAGAAGGCAGACGCAGAGGAAGGAGCGAGAGAAGGCAGACGCAGAGGAAGGAGCGAGAGAAGGCAGACGCAGAGGAAGGAGCGAGAGAAGGCAGACGCAGAGGAAGGAGCGAGAGAAGGCAGACGCAGAGGAAGGAGCGAGAGAAGGCAGACGCAGAGGAAGGAGCGAGAGAAGGCAGACGCAGAGAAAGGAGCGAGAGAAGGCAGACACAGAGGAAGGAGCGAGAGAAGGCAGACGCCAAGAAAGGAGCGAGAGAAGGCAGACGCCGAGGAAGGAGCGAGAGAAGGCGGATGTAGAGGAAGGAGCGAGAGAAGGCAGACGCAGAGGAAGGAGCGAGAGAAGGCAGACGCAGAGGAAGGAGCGAGAGAAGGCAGACGCAGAGAAAGGAGCGAGAGAAGGCAGACACAGAGGAAGGAGCGAGAGAAGGCAGACGCCAAGAAAGGAGCGAGAGAAGGCAGACGCCGAGGAAGGAGCGAGAGAAGGCGGATGTAGAGGAAGGAGCGAGAGAAGGCAGACGACGAGGAAGGAGCGAGAGAAGGCAGACTCCGAGGAAGAAGCGAGAGAAGGAAGACGCAGAGGAAAGAAGCGAGAGAAGGCAGACGCAGAGGAAGGAGCGAGAGAAGGCAGAGGAAGGAGCGAGAGAAGGCAGACGCAGAGGAAGAAGCGCGAGAAGGCAGACGCAGAGGAAGGGGCGCGAGAAGGCAGACGCAGAGGAAGGAGCGAGAGAAGGCAGACGCTGAGAAAGGAGCGCGAGAAGGCATACGCTGAGAAAGGAGCGCGAGAAGGCAGACGCCGAGAAAAGAGCGCGAGAAGGCAGCCGCCGAGAAAGGAGCGAGAGAAGGCAGACGCAGAGGAAGGAGCGAGAGAAGGCAGACGCAGAGTAAGGAGCGAGATAAGGCAGACGCAGAGGAAGGAGCGAGAGAAGGCAGACGCAGAGGAAGGAGCGCGAGAAGGCAGACGCAGAGGAAGGAGCGAGAGAAGGCAGACGCAGAGGAAGGAGAGAGAGAAGGCAGATGCAGAGGAAGGAGCGAGAGAAGGCAGACGCAGAGGAAGGAGCGAGAGAAGGCAGATGCAGAGGAAGAAGCGAGAGAAGGCAGACGCAGAGGAAGGAGCGAGAGAAGGCAGACGCAGAGGAAGGAGCGAGAGAAGGCAGACGCAGAGGAAGGAGAGAGAGAAGGCAGATGCAGAGGAAGGAGCGAGAGAAGGCAGACGCAGAGGAAGGAGCGAGAGAAGGCAGACGCAGAGGAAGGAGCGAGAGAAGGCAGACGCAGAGAAAGTAAAGCAGGTCACCTCATTCCTTCTGCAAATAGGATGCAAACTGGTGACTTCAGGACAGCATGTACACTGCCACATTTCAGTGTTCCTACTTCCTCTGTTTAGAAGTTGGTAACCTTACTCCCATGGAAATGATTATACCTTATAACAGTGTGGCTCCATAGTCAGGAGCCACCTACTGGCCACGTTTACAAGATTTATCTAATTAACACATAGTAACAAAGGAGGGAGAGGGAGTACTGTAGGGGGTATGATACCTTTTATTGGACAACAAGTAGTTGATGTGTTACTAGCTTTCCAACCTCTCAGGGTCAGGGTAACCCTATGAATACCCATATTCAGAAAAAAAAAACAACATTGTGTATCCAATCATGTTCACTTCAATAGTGACTGCGTGTGGAAAAGCACACGTGCATGAGTAAGGCTGGAATTATAGTGACTGCGTGTGGAAAAGCACACGTGCATGAGTAAGGCTGGAATTATAGTGCCTGCGTGTGGAAAAGCACACGTGCATGAGTAAGGCTGGAATTATAGTGACTGCGTGTGGAAAAGCACACGTGCATGAGTAAGGCTGGAATTATAGTGACTGCGTGTGGAAAAGCACACGTGCATGAGTAAGGCTGGAATTATAGTGACTGCGTGTGGAAAAGCACACGTGCATGAGTAAGGCTGGAATTATAGTGACTGCGTGTGGAAAAGCACACGTGCTTGAGTAAGGCTGGAATTATAGTGCCTGCGTGTGGAAAAGCACACGTGCATGAGTAAGGCTGGAATTATAGTGACTGCGTGTGGAAAAGCAAACGTGCATGAGTAAGGCTGGAATTATAGTGACTGCGTGTGGAAAAGCACACGTGCACGAGTAAGGCTGGAATTATAGTGACTGCGTGTGGAAAAGCACACGTGCACGAGTAAGGCTGGAATTATAGTGACTGCGTGTGGAAAAGCACACGTGCACGAGTAAGGCTGGAATTATAGTGACTGCGTGTGGAAAAGCACACGTGCACGAGTAAGGCTGGAATTATAGTGACTGCGTGTGGAAAAGCACACGTGCACGAGTAAGGCTGGAATTATAGTGACTGCGTGTGGAAAAGCACACGTGCACGAGTAAGGCTGGAATTATAGTGACTGCGTGTGGAAAAGCACACGTGCATGAGTAAGGCTGGAATTATAGTGACTGCGTGTGGAAAAGCACACGTGCATGAGTAAGGCTGGAATTATAGTGCCTGCGTGTGGAAAAGCACACGTGCATGAGTAAGGCTGGAATTATAGTGCCTGCGTGTGGAAAAGCACACGTGCATGAGTAAGGCTGGAATTATAGTGCCTGCGTGTGGAAAAGCACACGTGCATGAGTAAGGCTGGAATTATAGTGACTGCGTGTGGAAAAGCACACGTGCATGAGTAAGGCTGGAATTATAGTGACTGCGTGTGGAAAAGCACACGTGCTTGAGTAAGGCTGGAATTATAGTGACTGCGTGTGGAAAAGCACACGTGCATGAGTAAGGCTGGAATTATAGTGACTGCGTGTGGAAAAGCACACGTGCATGAGTAAGGCTGGAATTATAGTGACTGCGTGTGGAAAAGCACACGTGCATGAGTAAGGCTGGAATTATAGTGACTGCGTGTGGAAAAGCACACGTGCTTGAGTAAGGCTGGAATTATAGTGCCTGCGTGTGGAAAAGCACACGTGCATGAGTAAGGCTGGAATTATAGTGACTGCGTGTGGAAAAGCAAACGTGCATGAGTAAGGCTGGAATTATAGTGACTGCGTGTGGAAAAGCACACGTGCACGAGTAAGGCTGGAATTATAGTGACTGCGTGTGGAAAAGCACACGTGCACGAGTAAGGCTGGAATTATAGTGACTGCGTGTGGAAAAGCACACGTGCACGAGTAAGGCTGGAATTATAGTGACTGCGTGTGGAAAAGCACACGTGCACGAGTAAGGCTGGAATTATAGTGACTGCGTGTGGAAAAGCACACGTGCACGAGTAAGGCTGGAATTATAGTGACTGCGTGTGGAAAAGCACACGTGCACGAGTAAGGCTGGAATTATAGTGCCTGCGTGTGGAAAAGCACACGTGCATGAGTAAGGCTGGAATTATAGTGCCTGCGTGTGGAAAAGCACACGTGCATGAGTAAGGCTGGAATTATAGTGCCTGCGTGTGGAAAAGCACACGTGCATGAGTAAGGCTGGAATTATAGTGACTGCGTGTGGAAAAGCACACGTGCATGAGTAAGGCTGGAATTATAGTGACTGCGTGTGGAAAAGCACACGTGCATGAGTAAGGCTGGAATTATAGTGACTGCGTGTGGAAAAGCACACGTGCATGAGTAAGGCTGGAATTATAGTGACTGCGTGTGGAAAAGCACATGTGCATGAGTAAGGCTGGAATTATAGTGACTGCGTGTGGAAAAGCACACGTGCATGAGTAAGGCTGGAATTATAGTGACTGCGTGTGGAAAAGCACACGTGCATGAGTAAGGCTGGAATTATAGTGCCTGCGTGTGGAAAAGCACACGTGCACGAGTAAGGCTGGAATTATAGTGCCTGCGTGTGGAAAAGCACACGTGCACGAGTAAGGCTGGAATTATAGTGCCTGCGTGTGGAAAAGCACACGTGCACGAGTAAGGCTGGAATTATACTGCCTGCGCGCGACGGAGCGCTCGCCCACGCGCACTCCTGCAGCCCCAGCGATCTGTCAACGTGGCTGCAGGAGATTGGGGAGGCGTGGCGGACGCGTCACGAAGCTGGTTGGTCCTCATCTGCTGAACCAGCACACGTGACGCAGCTGCGCTTATAAAATTTTTGTTTTTTTTCCTTTTCAAATTGCGGCCACGCCCTTGCGCGCTGCCGCGTGCGCGTGTCCGTACACGATGCACTGTCATAGGGATACGGGTATTTATCATTGACGGGCTAGCGCGACCGCGTGCACAATACTCCAGCCTAAGTCTGCATGATGCCTCTCACAGAAATGTTTACGTGACCCGCTGTGTTACTAAAAAGGGTGTGGGGGTTTTTTCCAAACAGAAATGTTAGCTGAAATATGAATAATTTATTTATTTAATTTTAAAGGTTGTGATGGTTAGTTCAATGAAAAATATATATCTACACCAGGGGTGACCAACTCCTGGCTTCAAGGGCCACCAATAGGTCAGGTTAAGGATATCCCTGCTTCAGCACAGGTGGCTGAGCGAGAGCTTGCACCACCTGTGCTGAAGCAGGGATATCCTTAAAACCGGACTTGTTTGTACCCTTGAGGACTGGAGTTGGCCACTCCTGCTCTACACAATCAAGAGTGCGGCTCTCTCTGCAACGAACAACACTCCCCGATTTCTGCATTACACCTGTGAACAGAATAGAGCACGGTCTCACCTGAAGGAAATCGTGAACTTTGGCCGATTTGGCATGGACTACTTTCACACAACCCACGGAGACGGATAATATGGAATCCTCTATAAGAGGCAGCGTCCCAGAATCCTGCACGGACCTCACTTCTACTTCAATACGCCGTGATTGTCCCTGCGCAAAAAAAAAAAGGAAGTAAGTTCATACACCTATTAGCAGCGCTGTGTGTTAAATGTGTTCCAATAACTTGCTTAGTTCAAAGCTCGTAGCAAAATGGGGAATACGTGCTGCATTAAATCCCAAAGATCCAGGGATCACGGCGGAGTTACAAAGCGGTTTTCTTTGTACGTTCACCGCGAGTACCATTTTTAACCCCTTGGCTGCCAGGGGCGGTAAGCCACACACATTGCTTAGCAATGCACCCTGGCAGTGAAAGAAGAAAGAACCCAACACAAAAAATGATTCCCCCAAAATAAAAAAAAACGCCTTATAATGAAGTGAGAGCCGGATGAAAATATCATTTATTATATAAACAATTAAAAGTGGAACAGTATAGTAATAGGTAATACGGTTAGGCAGTTCATTCTGAGAGCTACTGCACTTTGAGTCTTGTACATGCAATTATCTTTTGCCGGTCGCTCCGGCAGCGAAAGGGTTAAGCAATCCTGGGAGCCCCAGAACCTCTTACTGTACAGCTCCGAGATGCAGGTCTGGGGAAGGTGAATTGCTTTGTATGACCTGTACTTGTGTGGGTCACAGCTCACAGAAATGTAAAAGCAATACTAACGCGGGCGCTCAGAGACGCTCCTCCTGGAAGCCATCACTTCTGCAGACGGTTAGTCAGGGTTTACGTTACACCGAGACTTACAATACAAGGACCACCTTAAAACTATCATTTTCAACTCCTTCAATGCTCTATAAGTACTGAATCCCTATATATTATATACACTGTTCTCTTATAAAGCACCGACCATGAATGCAATGCTGAATAAAGAATTTTTTCCTGGATGGATTAACACGGCGGGGGTCTAACCTAGAAGCATTTTACTCCCCCCCCCCCCCCCCGCAGTCACGGCAGACACTGTCCCCAGCGCAGCGGCCTTTTGGGTTTTCGGCTGCTACGCTGGGCATAGCAAGTCTTGCTACATCTGTATATCTGTATATGTACACACAATAACACAGCTTGAATGAATATGGCAAGTGCACATATCACAATGAGAAACAATTGCGTATATTTCACTCAAACCTCCAGTTTGAAGAAAGAGGCA
This sequence comes from Ascaphus truei, assembly GCF_040206685.1. Lineage (NCBI taxonomy): Eukaryota > Metazoa > Chordata > Amphibia > Anura > Ascaphidae > Ascaphus > Ascaphus truei. The sequence continues at coordinate 403,281,488 of NC_134486.1, forward strand.
CAACCCTGCACATGTAAGTGCTCGAAAGTGATATATTGCATTCCCAAACATAACCAACGTTGTGGTTCTCCAATGGGCCCGACCACCTAGACGAAGGTCCCACAGAGGAGCAAACGGATCTGGAAAAGGTGGCCTGGGACCAGGAAAAAGACAACGCAAGCTTCTGAACGGACTATTGCTCACAGCAAGACGTGAAGAAGAAATACACAAAGGGAAGAAACCAAGTAAGGAAAACTGCATCACGTAGAGGGTGTGTATGATAGAAGACAGATCCTTTAATCAATTTTATCATCATACGACCTCGCTGACCTTGGATAACCCACTTGTGCCCATTCTGCTGCCTTAAAGCTCACTGAACAAGAGTAAAGAGGCATTTCTTAAAAAGGTGTGTGCAGATGTGAGGGGCATTTGGGGTCATGACCTGTAATGAACAAGTTTTTATGTTTTTTTTCTTTAAACTGATGCATGTTTGCTTTTGGCTGGTCATGAATATGCACTGTTAATTTCTTCACCCACTAAAGACTATTTTGCTGTTGTGGAAAGTCTTCATAGCTAAAGAGCAGCATATTGAATACTAAATGTGTACAGACCCTCCCGGCAGTGACTGGGTTAATGTTGATTACTGGTTAATTAGCCATATACATTGGGGGGAAATTAACAACTTAGCAAAGAGGTAATTGCTGCTAATGTACAAGGTGAGTGAAATTGGTTCTTAAGAGAAGCTCGGGAGTAATTAGATGCAGCCGAGGCATTTTCCAGACAAGTCCTAGGAGACCTATATGCTGAAGGTTTTAATCCACTGCTCCTGCAACCAACAAGGCACTTTTAAAATAGGCAACTGCTTAATTTGCAGCAATTAATGTACATACCAATCTATTAATTACTTAGGTACTTCAGACGGCGTGGAAACCAAACATGGTAAGGAAGGCACATTTACAGTATGCTCACTGGGAATCTTAAATTGTCATCAAAAAGTGCTTATAGGGAAACATGATCGATGTCTTTTTAAAAGTAGGGACATGTGGGTTTTTTTTCCTCTAGAGAACTGGATAAAATGTTTTTAAATTGACCAAAGCAGCCATTTCTTTTTAACAGAATTGGAAACATTTGTTGAGAATCTCGGGGTTCGCATATTTTCAGCTGGTGGGGCAAATGTTCTAATCGGAAAAGCCCAATGATGGAGAATGCTTCGTCATCACAAAACTACGTTTGCGCAAAAGAAAGAGTTCCCTGCGCGTTCTGCTGCTTCTCTCAGCTGTCCGCATAGGATGTTCAGGCATGAAGATTCCTCCCTCCTCCTACTGGTTCACGGCCCTCAGATAATAATGGGAACATATTTACTATGCCATAAGAGGCCATCGGGTACCCTGCAGCTTAGAACTGCCGAGTGAATATGGCCTTCTATGTATTCATGTTGGTGACATACGGACTATATAAATCTATTGGGTACAAACAGTAGCTCAGGTAAAGGTGTATTACCTGAAATAACACAACGTCCTATTACATGAATGGAATAAAATGTGGTGCTTTACGGGAGTTCATGAAAAGACCTTGGCCAATTGTTTATCTCTATTATATATTCCATTCACCTTCTGCAATGGAAGAGGTGATGCACCTTCAGGTAAAATCACTTACCTGAGCTACAGTACTGCATTGTTACTGCTGAGATACTGTGTACCCTTATAGATATCCACATATTGAAAATCTAGTACAGAAACCTCATGGTGATTGGGAATTGCTCCTTAAATAACTGATCGCAGAGACTGAATGAGAGAACGTCACACTGCTAACACGCTACTCCTGATGAAGTGGGGATATGCAACGCTTAAAAGGTGGAGTGGAGGTGATGCAGTTCCGGGCGGAAGGCGCTCCTCCAGGTGGTTGTGGCGGGACCGTTTCGATCCCAGGCATAACCACGCGAACCTAGAGATTTTACCAACCAGATTTGAGTGTGTATTGGATGTTATTTCCCAGCACGGTTTGTTGGAATAAAGCACTAGATCAGGGGCGGCCAACTCCAGACCTCAAGGGCCAGCCACAGGTCAGGTTTTCAGTACAGCCCGGCTTCAGCACAGGTGGCTTAATCAGCTGAAGCAGGGATATCCTGAAAACCTGACCTGTTGGTGGCCCTTGAGGACTGGCGTTGGCCGCCCCTGCGCTCGATCCTTATACGTGGGTCACGTCGCTGGATGTTCAAAGATTCTACGGATACACAAGCTATTGGTATACTGTATACTAATGTTATTTAATATTGTCCAGAACCACAAAAACCCGTAGAAATTTCCTTCTGACTCCAAGTAACCAAACCTCGTCTATGTTACATACCTAAAACTCAGCTGATGTAGTAGGATGCTTCTTTTGCTTTATCATATATAATGTATGTATGTATGTATGTATGCATGTCTTTATTTATATAGCGCCATTAATGTATATAGCGCTTCACAATAGTAATACATGTGACAATCATATAAATAACAAATAATACAAATAACACAAAGAGGAGACGTGCTTCAGACATAAAAGGAACATTTAGGAAAAGGAGTCCCTGCTCCGAAGAGCTTACAATTTAATTGGTAAGAATAAGAACGTACAGAGACAGTAGGAGGGCGTTGTGGTAAGTACGTCTGCAGGGGGCCAAGGTTTATGTATCATGTGTTCAGAATATCCACAGTGCTATTCATATGCTTCTTTAAGCAAGTGTGTCTTAAGGTGGGTCTTAAAGGTGGATAGAGAGGGTGCTAGTCGGGTATTGAGGGGAAGGGCATTCCAGAGGTGTGGCGCAGTCAGTGAGAAAGGTTTAAGGCGGGAGAGGGCTTTAAAAACAAAAAGGGGGTAGAGAGAAGACATCCTTGAGCAGAACGCAAGAGTCGGGATGGTGCACAGCGAGAAATTAGGGCTGAGATGTAAGGAGGGGCAGAAGAGTGAAAAGCTATAAAAGTGAGAAAGAAAAATGCGGGATTTGATCGGAAGCCAGGAGAGTGATTTAAGCAGGGGAGACGCTGAGACAGATTTAGGAAAGAGTAGCGATTCTGGTAGCAGCGTTAAGGAGAGATTGTAGGGGAGACAGGTGAGAGGCAGGAAGGCCGGACAGCAGGAGGGTAATCGAGACGGGAGAGAATGAGGGCCTGTGTCAGAGTTTTAGCAGTCGAGTAACAGAGGAAAGGGCATATCTCAGTAATATTGCGGGGGGAAAGCGACAGGTTTTAGATACGTGTGGAATGTGAGGGGCGAATGTGAGAAAGGAGTCGTGTGACCCCTAGGCAGCGTGCTTGGGCTACTGGGTGAATGTTCGTACTTCCAACAGTAATGTGGAAGGAGGTAGTAGGGCCAGATTTGGGAGGAAGTATGAGGAGCTCTGTTTTTGCCATGTTAAGTTTAAGTCGGCGCAGGGCCATCCACGATGATATAGCGGAGAGACATTCAGAAACTTTGGTTTGTACAGCAGGATTAAGGTCAGGTGTTGAAAAGTATATTTGTGTGTCGTCAGCATAGAGGTGATAATTAAACCCAAGAGATGTGATTAGGTCACTTAGAGAAAGTGTGTACAGAGAAAAGAGAAGGGGTCCCAGGACAGAGCCCTGGGGTACCCCCACAGAGAGATCAATAGAGGAGGAGGAGGTATTAGCAGAAGAGACACTGAAAGTACGATGGGAGAGGTAGGATGAGATCCAGGATAGAGCTTTGTTACGAATACCAAGAGTATGGAGAATGTGAAGAAGAGGGTGGTCCACGGTGTTAAATGCTGCAGTGAGGTCGAGTACTATGAGCAGAGTGTAATGACCTCTGTCTTTGGCAGCATGGTGGTCATTCATTATTTTAGTGAGGGCGGTTTCAGTGGCGTGAGCAGTGCGGAAGCCAGACTGTAGAGGGTCTAGGAGAGAATAGGTGTTGAGAAAATGGAGCAAACGAGAGAATACAAGACGTTCAAAGAGTTTAGAGGCAAAAGGCAGTAGGGAGACAGGTCGATAGTTAGGAAGACAGGTAGGGTCAAGCTTGCTGTTTTTGAGTAATGGTATAACTGTTGCATGCTTGAAGGAGGATGGAAAGGTACCAGAGTAGAGGAAGGAATTAAAAATGTGTGTGAGCGTAGGGATTATAGTAGGAGCAAGAGGTTTTAGGAGATGGGAGGGAATGGGGTCAAGAGGGCAGGTGGTAGAGGGAGAAGAGGAGATCAACAGTGACACATTCTCCTCTGTGAATGAAGAGTCAAGGAAAGCAGGAGGAGAGTTAGGAAGCAGTGTAGGCTGGGAGGAGGAAACAGAGGGGATGTTCTGAAATTTGGATTCCACCTTTTTCTTAAAATAGTAAGCAAAGTCCTGAGGTGAGATGGAGGAAGAAGAGGAGGCAGCCGAGGGTGGTCTGAGAAGGGAGTCAAAGACAGAGAAGAGGAGGCGTGGGTTAGACTTGTGAATGTTGATTAGTGAAGAAAAGTAGGTTTGTTTAGCCTGAGGGCAGAGTTGAAACAGGATAGCATAAATTTGTAGTGAAGGAAGTCTGCGAGAGTGTGAGATTTCCTCCAGAGGCGTTCAGAGGAGCGAGTGGAGGAACGCAGCATGCACATGTGGGAATTTAGCCAGGGTCTGGGGTTAGAAGGGCGAGGGAGATAAAGCGGGGCATATAGATCGAGAGAAGAGGATAAGGCAGAGTTGTAGTTCCTGACCAGGTTGTTAGGGTCTGGAGCAGGGCTGAGAGAGGAGAGGTAGGAGCGTAAAGTGGAATCAAAGGCTGGTAGGTTAACAGAGCGCAGGTTTGTGCAGAAGCGAGGGGTAGAAACGAGATAGAGAAAATGAGATGAGGTGATGATCAGAGAGAGGACAGGGGGAAAATGGAGAAACGAGAGAAATGTTTTTAGCGAAAACCAGGACTAGGTAGTGGCCGTCCTTGTGGGTGCTGGTTGCAGTCCAATGTATTTGTCTTTACAGTATAATATTTTAGATATAAAATATGCAGCAATATGTATATACTGCAGCCGTATTTCCCTAGTTTCGCTGGTGTAAACCCTAGCAAAACATTTGCTTTACATAGAGTAAGCATGTGTTTTTTACACAGAGTAACATTGAAATGTCAGAGGGCTGTACCGTGTTGGAGCTGAGAAACTAGCCGAGTCTTGGGCCGGTGTGCACTATCTGGGTGACTTTGTGCTTACCTGCCTAAGCTGGTAGATACCTCCTGTTTGAATATCTTTGGCTGGGATCACTTCCACGGGGCAGTACTCCCCATTCTCATTCAGTTCCAACATCTGAACCCACAGCTCCACTTTCCGAGTGACCTCACTCCACCTGCGCAGGAGAAGTAAGGATGTGAAACGCGCAGGACGGGGCAACATTGTTCTCATGTGGATATGTGCCACTTATTTTGTGGGTGTCAAAATGTGAGAACCCCTCGGCTTCTAGCTGCGTATCAGGCTCACTAATAATATCTTCTCCAAAGCTAGAGGACTTTACGAGACAGTATGTGACCATGGTACATATCAGGAAATCTTCCAACCCCGGACAGATATTTCTCCTAAACTACTTGAAGATTTTACAATTAAATATTTGAGAAAAAATAAATAAATAAAAAATAATAAAGGCTAACTGGTTAAGTAAATAAATACCCATGTAAGTGATACAGCCCTTTAAAAGATGCTGAGACACCCGCTTTACCCTGTCCGTGCGCCTTAAAGAATATGGGTGGCAGTAAACCCAATTGTGACACACATACTGCAGCACGAGGGTTCATCCTGCCAACCAGTCTGCCAACCAGTCTGCCAACATCCCACCACTGGCATAGAAAGTCTAGTTTTCTACTGTGGGATTAACATGGCCGTTTAGGTCTCCAAATACCATTGAAACCTTATAAAACCCTTCAGTTTAGTTTAACGGATGCGGCCTGTTAAATACATGGATGTGTAGAACGCCAGTGCATCAGAACGACAAGTCCTTAGTGTATTCGTAACCTTGAGAAAGGGCATAGAGCCCGAAACGCGTAGGTGGATACTTGTTGGGTCTAGGGGGGACCTTTGTCCAATCTTTTTATGGCATAAATAAATCTTTGCTTCTGCTGCCGTGAGCCTCCTCCTGGTTTTCTTGGCAGTGCACTGCCGTTTTTTCTCCTGTTCCTGTTAAATACATGGGCTGCGCTTATAATGCCTCGCGACAGTGACGCGACATCGCTCACAATCAAATACACTGACTCCGTCGCATGCGCTTATAATAAGCGCGACGTTGCGACCCAAAATTTTGAAGCCGGGTCTATTTGATTTTTTTTTTAGAGACAGTCGCCACATGTGACTGTCTCTAAACCAATCAAACCGTGGCCCGCCACCTTTAGTGACGTCGCTGGCGACAGTCGCTCAAAATCAAATTATAAGTTTCGCTTTTGGCGATGGCGACGGGTGACGTCATTGTTCGCGTCGCCAGCACTGTAAGCGCGGCCTTAGGTGTTACAAACTAAGGGTCAGCATGCAATGCCCTGCGCAGGACGTTGGGTGACTTTGGGTCCTTAGCTTTGTACTGCTGCTTTTCTTGTGACGTTCAGTGGGAGTGAGAGATACAGCAGGCAAAAGGAGGAGGTCGTCTCCAAAATCACAATTTTGTAGCAAAAGATAAAGTCTGTAGGACTCATATATTGCCACATTTATTTTAGTTTCAAGTTATGCAACAATTTCTCCGCCATTTGTACTGGCAGAATAATCATTTCATATATAATAAATAGCTATTTAAACATTATTAAGTGTTACTGCAAAAAGTACTGTAACGAATATCAGAGAATGCACATTACATGCCACAGTTTAGCACTCACACCTAACCCAGGGGTGCGCAAAGTTTTTTGGGCTGCACCCCCTCTGTGTCTCGGTCCCTGCGCTCGGGCCCCCCATCCCGAGTGACCCGGCGTCAAATGACGTCGAGGGTCACGGGACCTGATGTCACGTGACCCCGCAGCGTCATTTGACGTGGCACGTCACACGACCCCGCGGCGTCATCTGCCGCCGTGTTTTGGCGATGTGAGCAGAAGCTGGATGAATCCCGGTAAGTACAGGTTGCAGAGGTCTCGCACAGTCCCCTGCCATTTAATTTAAATGCTTTTGGGGAAGAGCGCAGGGCCTCTGCAACCACCTGCACCCCCCCAGAAAAATTCTGCGCCCCGCACCGCTGACCTAACCACTGCAGTAACTTTACATTTGCAGTGACTTATATTAAGCAGTTAAGGAAATTCTGACTGTCCATTATAAAGGATAAACTACAGTGCTTTAAAAAATATATATATCATTTGTTAACATAGGATTGAAGCAGGCGGTCTCCGGAGCTGAACCCCCATCATTTCAGCTTTGGGGACCCCCTACTTCACGAGATACACACCTTCAAAAAGGGATGCCGTGGCAACGTTTAAAGCTCCCGCGTCACAAGGGCCAATAGGAAGCCGAACCTTATGACGTCACGGCTTCCTATTGGCCCGCTGGGTGCGTGAACGTCGAAACGCCGCGACTATGCGAACCCCGCTAGCCAAGCGAAGCGGCAACCCTCTATGGGAGGTATCTCCGGAAGCAGGGGGGTTTCCGAAGCGGAAATGACTGTGGTTATGCTCCGGAGACCCCCTCCTTCATTCAAAAAAAATAAAATAAAGGAAGACAATTTCCCCCCAAAAAATCACCACTCGGATAACGGCTTTAAAGTGCTATTGGCAAAAAGACAAAGGTTGCATTTCGTTGACGTAGAAAACCACTGGAGGATTGTACACGGTAGTTTGTAATGAGGATGAACAGGGGAAAAGTACATGAAATGTGTGCCAGTGTTATTGCACCTTATTATTGGTTGTACTCCTTTCACCCCCTCAATGCCACGCAATCCAGGCCTCTGCCATCGAGGGGGTGAAATGCAGAGGTGGGGGAGCCACGTTCACCTGTCTCGGAGGCTGCGGGTTTTGGCTTGAATGATTCCCAGATCCCACAGGGCTGGATTCTTGCAGGGATCGCTCTGCCTGTGGCCGTAAACGTCAATGGCCAGCGCCCCCTCGGATAGATACTCTAAGAAGTCTTCGGTGATGTTTACAGCAAACTCCTGCGCAGAAGGAGAGAGAGAAAAGCGGGCTGTTCAGAAGTTGGGATTAGCTCAGCCAGTCCTGCAAAGCTAATTCTCTGCGTCTCTCTCCAAAGAAAGGCCTGCAAGGGAAGTCCGGCTATCCGTTTCTTTAGCAACTTGACGTGCCGGAACTGAACTGAAGAGGGATGAAGGGGTTAAACCACCAGATGGCTCTGGTGCAGCAGTGGCCAACTTCAGTCCTCAAGGGACACCAACCGTGCAGGTTTTCAGGATATCCCTGCTTAGCGCAGGTGGTTCAGAGGCTCAGTCGAAGAGCCTGCCGTGCTGAAGCAGGGATATCCTGAAAAGCTGACCGGTTGGTGGCCCTTGAGGACTGGAGTTGACCACCCCTGGCGTCCGCCAATAAGTGCGGCAATTCCTGCTGGGGCTTGGTTTGGGGCTCAACTAGTGTTCTAATAGCATGGATTCTCAACTCCAGTCCTCAAGACTCCCCAAAGGGACAGGTTTTCAGGATATCCCTGCTTCAAGCAGTCAGCGACAAGGGTTCAAGGTTTGAAATAAATTCGGAGATAGGTTCCTGTTCTGTGATCATACGATCGAATATCCTACAATCAGAGCGGATAATATATTACACCTAGTAAATGTACAATTCAGTATTTACAGCCCTTCTGTCTCTTACTAACCCTGGTTAGTAGAACGCTACATGTCACGGAGAAGTAACTGGACCCCAGAAATACAGCCTGCTCTTTCCATTCAGATTACCCCAAGATCAAGAGGCAGTCATAAAGACTTACTGTGCAGTGATCGAAAACCACCATGCACTGCGGCTCCTTGCTGATCGGAGACGACGTAGAGGGATCCACTTCGGGAGCCACCGTGACGGGATCCGGTTGATCCCAGAACGTGTAGTGGCAGAACACAAAGTTGGTGAGATGTTGGGGCAGACCTGTGGCCTGGAGTACTTTAATCTGAAAAAGCAAAGGCAGGGCAGAGAAAAACAAACATGTTAGAGGATGGGACGAGTCACGGAGTCCCAGGAAACTCGTTCTATTCACAGACTTCCTTCATTTAAACAGGCGGCCCAAGAAGTACAGTATCCAAAACCAGTCCTGTAATATCAGATCATATATACTACACGTTTTTATTGTTCAAGTCCATGCCATTTTTAATGAGTTTTAAAACATGCTTTGATTCCTATAGCAGGTTTTAGGCCGCGCTTATAGTGACGGCGCCGCGACGTCGCCCGAAAACAAATACATTGCTGCCGCCGCGTGCGCTTATAGTGACGGCGCCGCGACGTCGCCCGAAAACAAATACATTGCTGCCGCCGCGTGCGCTTATAGTGACGGCGCCGCGACGTCGCCCGAAAACAAATACATTGCTGCCGCCGCGTGCGCTTATAGTGACGGCGCCGCGACGTCGCCCGAAAACAAATACATTGCTTCCGCCGCGTGCACTTATAGTGACGGCGCCGCGACGTCGCCCGAAAACAAATACATTGCTGCCGCCGCGTGCGCTTATAGTGACGGCGCCGCGACGTCGCCCGAAAACAAATACATTGCTGCCGCCGCGTGCACTTATAGTGACGGCGCCGCGACGTCGCCCGAAAACAAATACATTGCTGCCGCCGCGTGCACTTATAGTGACGGCGCCGCGACGTCGCCCGAAAACAAATACATTGCTGCCGCCGCGTGCACTTATAGTGACGGCGCCGCGACGTCGCCCGAAAACAAATACATTGCTGCCGCCGCGTGCGCTTATAGTGCGCGCGATGGCGACAAAGCGCCGTCGCGGAAACTGGAAGCCGGCAAAATTTGATTTTTCAAGGGTTGTCGCGTCACGTGGCGGCCCTTGAACAAATCAAATTGCCGGAATCCCGCGACCCCGCCGCCCGGCGAAACACAACTTTTGCCGGTGGCGACGGGTGACGTCACCCGCCGTGTCGCCATCGACGGCACTATAGGCACGGCCTTAGCCCTTCCCCAGCAGTGCAAGCTCTTTGCAACACTTTCCTGTTTGTGATCATTTGTTGCCAATGATCCCAGCAGTTTGAGCCGCAAACTGTAACAATAGATAATGCAACATTAGTAGTATAAGGATACATTGTAGCTGCTGAGTTACACTGACTGGTGGATTGATTGAAACGGATAGATGGCCATTTACAGAACCCAGGAAAGCACAATATTTACTGATCGATCACGGGAGAACGAATCGATCGGCTGCTTAGGTAATTCATTTTCAATAAAGGCAAATCACAAAGGCGGCTTATATTTAAAAATATATATATTGTTTTAGGAGTCGCGGGGACTGCCTCCTTAAATGGAAAGGAAACAAAAAAAGGAGAAGAAATATCTCCAAAAGGGGCCCCTAGGTATAATGCAGGCCAGCGGGAATGTCTAATTGCCCCTAATGATGGCAGATGAAGAGGACCAGACACTGTATAAATTGGATTGCAAACGGAAACCAGAGTCACCCTGAGGAAGATCTCCAGAGCGTTTTTCTTAGAAAACTTGTCATCTTACACAAAACAAATACATAGAAGTTATCTACCCATCATGGAGCAGGGACAAACTGGCAGCCCGAAGCCAGGTAACAATGTTTGTGCCGCGTCAAAAGGACGATTCGGAATAAAAACACAATAAAAAATAGGATGTCTGTAAAATATTAACGTTGCATAAATATAAATTATAATGCTTTCATTAGAGATTAGGTATGAACTCATACAACCGAGATAAGAATTCTACAGCAAATAGTATACCGTACATCAGGCCTGCACAACAAGCGGCCCGCGGCCCACCGGCACTCACTGTGCGGCCCACGGTGGCGGCTGCTTTCCCCCCTCCCCCTCCCCCCGAACCCCCTTTCCCTGCCCCCGCGAGCCGAGCTCCCTCTCCCTCCCCCCGCGAGCCGAGCCCGCTCTCCCTCCCCCGCGAGCCGAGCCCGCTCTCGCTTTCCTTCACCGGGGGAGCCGAGCCCGCTCTCAAGTGCGGCACTTCCGGTGCCCACTGCTTGCGAGCAAGCGCGCGCAGTCCCGCCGTGATCGGAGGTGAGGAGGTGATGTGAGGTGCCGGGGGATATATGCAGGGGGATGTGTGCAGGGGGAGGGTGATGGGAAGGGAGGTGCAGGGGAGGGTGATGGGAAGGGAGGTGCAGGGGAGGGTGATGGGAAGGGAGGTGCAGGGGAGGGTGATGGGAAGGGAGGTGCAGGGGAGGGTGATGGGAAGGGAGGTGCAGGGGAGGGTGATGGGAAGGGAGGTGCAGGGGAGGGTGATGGGAAGGGAGGTGCAGGGGAGGGTGATGGGAAGGGAGGTGCAGGGGAGGGTGATGGGAAGGGAGGTGCAGGGGAGGGTGATGGGAAGGGAGGTGCAGGGGAGGGTGATGGGAAGGGAGGTGCAGGGGAGGGTGATGGGAAGGGAGGTGCAGGGGAGGGTGATGGGAAGGGAGGTGCAGGGGAGGGTGATGGGAAGGGAGGTGCAGGGGAGGGTGATGGGAAGGGAGGTGCAGGGGAGGGTGATGGGAAGGGAGGTGCAGGGGAGGGTGATGGGAAGGGAGGTGCAGGGGAGGGTGATGGGAAGGGAGGTGCAGGGGAGGGTGATGGGAAGGGAGGTGCAGGGGAGGGTGATGGGAAGGGAGGTGCAGGGGAGGGTGATGGGAAGGGAGGTGCAGGGGAGGGTGATGGGAAGGGAGGTGCAGGGGAGGGTGATGGGAAGGGAGGTGCAGGGGAGGGTGATGGGAAGGGAGGTGCAGGGGAGGGTGATGGGAAGGGAGGTGCAGGGGAGGGTGATGGGAAGGGAGGTGCAGGGGAGGGTGATGGGAAGGGAGGTGCAGGGGAGGGTGATGGGAAGGGAGGTGCAGGGGAGGGTGATGGGATGGGAGGTGCAGGGGAGGGTGGTGCATGGGAGGTGCAGGGGAGGGTGGTGCATGGGAGGTGCAGGGGAGGGTGGTGCATGGGAGGTGCAGGGGAGGGTGGTGCATGGGAGGTGCAGGGGAGGGTGGTGCATGGGAGGTGCAGGGGAGGGTGGTGCATGGGAGGTGCCGGGGAGGGTGGTGCATGGGAGGTGCCGGGGAGGGTGGTGCATGGGAGGTGCAGGGGCGGGTGATGGGAGGTGCAGGGGCGGGTGATGGGAGGTGCAGGGGCGGGTGATGGGAGGTGCAGGGGCGGGTGATGGGAGGTGCAGGGGCGGGTGATGGGAGGTGCAGGGGCGGGTGATGGGAGGTGCAGGGGCGGGTGATTGGAGGTGCAGGGGCGGGTGATTGGAGGTGCAGGGGCGGGTGATTGGAGGTGCAGGGGCGGGTGATTGGAGGTGCGGGGGGGGGTGATTGGAGGTGCGGGGGGGGGTGATTGGAGGTGCGGGGGTGATGGGAAGGGAGGTGCAGGGGAGGGTGATGGGAAGGGAGGTGCAGGGGAGGGTGATGGGAAGGGAGGTGCAGGGGAGGGTGATGGGAAGGGAGGTGCAGGGGAGGGTGATGGGAAGGGAGGTGCAGGGGAGGGTGATGGGAAGGGAGGTGCAGGGGAGGGTGATGGGAAGGGAGGTGCAGGGGAGGGTGATGGGAAGGGAGGTGCAGGGGAGGGTGATGGGAAGGGAGGTGCAGGGAAGGGTGATGGGAAGGGAGGTGCAGGGGAGGGTGATGGGAAGGGAGGTGCAGGGGAGGGTGATGGGAAGGGAGGTGCAGGGGAGGGTGATGGGAAGGGAGGTGCAGGGGAGGGTGATGGGAAGGGAGGTGCAGGGGAGGGTGATGGGAAGGGAGGTGCAGGGGAGGGTGATGGGAAGGGAGGTGCAGGGGAGGGTGATGGGAAGGGAGGTGCAGGGGAGGGTGATGGGAAGGGAGGTGCAGGGGAGGGTGGTGCATGGGAGGTGCAGGGGAGGGTGGTGCATGGGAGGTGCAGGGGAGGGTGGTGCATGGGAGGTGCAGGGGAGGGTGGTGCATGGGAGGTGCAGGGGAGGGTGGTGCATGGGAGGTGCAGGGGAGGGTGGTGCATGGGAGGTGCCGGGGAGGGTGGTGCATGGGAGGTGCCGGGGAGGGTGGTGCATGGGAGGTGCCGGGGAGGGTGGTGCATGGGAGGTGCCGGGAGGGTGGTGCATGGGAGGTGCAGGGGAGGGTGGTGCATGGGAGGTGCCGGGGAGGGTGGTGCATGGGAGGTGCAGGGGCGGGTGATGGGAGGTGCAGGGGCGGGTGATGGGAGGTGCAGGGGCGGGTGATGGGAGGTGCAGGGGCGGGTGATGGGAGGTGCAGGGGCGGGTGATGGGAGGTGCAGGGGCGGGTGATGGGAGGTGCAGGGGCGGGTGATGGGAGGTGCAGGGGCGGGTGATGGGAGGTGCAGGGGCGGGTGATTGGAGGTGCAGGGCGGGTGATTGGAGGTGCAGGGGCGGGTGATTGGAGGTGCAGGGGCGGGTGATTGGAGGTGCAGGGGGGGTGATTGGAGGTGCGGGGGGGGGTGATTGGAGGTGCGGGGGGGGGTGATTGGAGGTGCGGGGGGGGGTGATTGGAGGTGCAGGGGGGGTGATTGGAGGTGCAGGGGCAGGTGATTGGAGGTGCAGGGGCAGGTGATTGGAGGTGCAGGGGCAGGTGATTGGAGGTGCAGGGGCAGGTGATTGGAGGTGCAGGGGCAGGTGATTGGAGGTGCAGGGGCAGGTGATTGGAGGTGCAGGGGCAGGTGATTGGAGGTGCAGGGGCAGGTGATTGGAGGTGCAGGGGCAGGTGATTGGAGGTGCAGGGGCAGGTGATTGGAGGTGCAGGGGCAGGTGATTGGAGGTGCAGGGGCAGGTGATTGGAGGTGCAGGGGCAGGTGATTGGAGGTGCAGGGGCAGGTGATTGGAGGTGCAGGGGGGGGTGATTGGAGGTGCAGGGGGGGGTGATTGGAGGTGCAGGGGGGGGTGATTGGAGGTGCAGGGGGGGGTGATTGGAGGTGCAGGGGGGGGTGATTGGAGGTGCAGGGGGGGGTGATTGGAGGTGCAGGGGGGGGTGATTGGAGGTGCAGGGGGGGGGGTGATTGGAGGTGCAGGGGGGGGTGATTGGAGGTGCAGGGGGGGGGTGATTGGAGGTGCAGGGGGGGGTGATTGGAGGTGCAGGGGGGGTGATTGGAGGTGCAGGGGGGGTGATTGGAGGTGCAGGGGGGGTGATTGGAGGTGCAGGGGGGGTGATTGGAGGTGCAGTGGGGGTGATTGGAGGTGCAGGGGGGGTGATTGGAGGTGCAGGGGGGGTGATTGGAGGTGCAGGGGGGGTGATTGGAGGTGCAGGGGGGGTGATTGGAGGTGCAGGGGGGTGATTGGAGGTGCAGGGGGGTGATTGGAGGTGCAGGGGGGGAGAATGATGTGAGGTGCATGGGGAGAAGGATGTGAGGTGCAGGGGGGTGGGATGTGTGTGGTGTGCAGGGGGTATTGTGTGTTTGATGTGGAGGGGGAGTATTATGTGTGTGGGTGAGGGAGAGAGATGGGGGTATGAGAGAGATGGGGAATATCGCAAAGGTTGATAGTGAGGGGTTCTGGGGGAGATATATGAGGATGATGATGATGAGAGGTGCTGGAGGAGAGATGATGATGATGATGATTTTACCCGTGCGGCCCAATTTTTTTTTCCTTGGAGCAGTTCGGCCCTTCTTGCTTAACGAGTTGTGCAGGCCTGATTTACATAAAAAAGACCCCAGCGGGGCCATTCACTGTTTTTATAACCGGTTCTATTTGAATAATTTTCAAAATGAGCATTTCACAAGGACTTCTGTGGTGAGGATCAAAGGCAAGGTGAGAGTGATACAAACATGTACAAATAACACAGGTAATCTTGTAATACAATCCCCGGTGCTGCTAGACCTTTCCAAAGGTCTCCTGTGGGACTACAAGAGAAAGTTTATTACTGACATTTCAAATGTCAAGCCGAGCTGTGGGGCTCCGCAAGACTAAGACGGCCACAGTAACTTTTTAAATGAATTGCATTTCTGCTGCCATTCCAAATGCACAATAATCAATGTACACGGAAAGACGTACTTCCACTGAAACAGTACAACGGTTTTGTTTTAAAATAGGCGTTAACATCTGTTTTTTTTATGCTAATTCTATAGCAGTTTCCCCCCCGCCCCCCGGATTATTATTTTATGGAGTTTTTCATGAATAGAACATACAATACATAAAAAGATGACTTCAGATTATTTATCCATGGGCCGACTACGGTAATTATTAAACATAACCTACATTTTGTTAAAGGAACAGTAACAGGAAATAACATTAGCAGTATACTTTGCCAAACCCACAGGTGCTCAACTCCAATCCTCAAGCCCCCCACACCCTCCCCAGAAACAGGCCAGGTTTTCAGAATATTCCTGCCGATACACAACATTCGATATGTTTAAGAAGAAAAGGTAGGATTTGTAGGGGGGGAGGGGGTAAAGGTTTCTAGCAATGCCAACTATATTAATTAAGAAAAAATGTGGGCGAGCGCGTAGGGTGCAGACCGGGGGAGAGCAGCTAAGCCACCCCCCGCGGTGATTACTGGGCTGACAGATAAGCGGTTTATATTTGCACCCATTTTGAGTGCATTAATGTTATCCAGTTTTTAATGGTAAATGCAGTTAAAAAAATGTGGGAGGATGCGCTTCTGCTTTCTCTTGTTCGTTGGTAACATCCTGATAGATTCAGCAGGAGGCTTCCCCTTCCGATTCTTTTATTTACTTCTTTGAAATAGCCGTACGGTTATTGACATAGCAAATAAAAATACCACGTGTGAGCTCATTCACACGTCTCAAACAGGTCTGCAACCCTGCTCTTCCCCATTATCTCTTAGCACACAATGCTTCCACTGCCGCCTGGGATTCTGGGTAATGAGCACGCAGTGACAGTAGAAATCAGATACATCAGTAGAATCTTGGCACAGAACAAAGTACAACATATGTATTACACATTCTACAGCATGGAAGACTATTACACCACAAGGAAAACACATTTGCTTGAGGCTTTTGTCCATCATATTTTACAAATCCAAAACACCAACTATTTTATGAGCCGAAACGGGAGTCCCAGCGCCCACCACTAGGAATCAGCATGTTTCTCCTTCGGAAATCTCAGTCGGGAGACTAATAATCAGATTTCCTTACGAAGACATATATAGAAATATATAGGCAAGCTTTATTTCACTTCCTTGCCTCTGCAATATTTGTACTACAGCAGGGACTATATAAGAACTATGCTGGTACTACCCCAACCATACAACGAAACCGAATCTGTCAGCGCCACAACATTGTAATGATGCTCAGCAACCACAAGGTGGTGCCACTAACATGTGCAGAAAAAGTCGCCTAGAAGACAGAAAACCGGTCATGCCGGGGAATATCGAGTTCTATGTTCATTCGTGATCAGATGAGCTCCACGACATGGAGAAGTATCTTCACGGCATATTGAATGGGTGTCATAGCCCAGTATAATGTTCCAGTGAATTCAGCATACAATCCACCATTCAGTATATGGCACTTACCATGCAGACTAATTTGTGGTCCTGAGGCTCGCTGTCACCTGAGCCGTCAGCCGCGTCCTCGCCTCCAGCTATCCTCTCTCCGATGCCTCCACTCAGGCGGACAACCTCCACGTGCAGGCGACCCGAAACCTGGAGATGAGAAGAGGCCAGAAACGTGAAGACCAAGCGTTGAATGAAAGAAAAAAAAGCGCCTTTCAGAAACGGAACGTTTCCCCCAAAATTCCTGTGTTTCCTTAGCACCTTCCGCAATCAGAGGGGCCCGGAAAAGATTGCCAAGCAAGGTCTCGGTGGCAGAGAAGGGGTTAATCCCTTGGCAGCTGAACCAGCAGATGTGTTAAACTCAGCAGGCAAACGTAATCACGATCAACCAAGAGTGGCTGTGCAAAGTGGGAGTAAAACGTGGGAGCTGCCACGCCATACTGCTGGGCAGGCTTGTAGCACAACAAGGTCTGCATCAGCCTTTTGTCATAAAACAGATTAGAGCTTGGGTGGCCAACTCCAGTCCTCAAGGGCCACCAACATTTTGACTGAGGCACCTGTGCTGAAGCAGGGATATCCTTAAAACCTGACCTGTTGGTTGCCTTTGAGGACTAGAGTTGGCCACCCCTGCATTAGAGCAACGTAGCAGATTCACCATAGAAAAGCAATGCTGCCGAGAGATACAGAACGTTTTTCTTTGATAAATCTGGTGACCACGAGTATATCCGCAAGTCTTCCACAAGTCTGCACCTTCTGCATTTACACTGCGGGTCGTACAAGGTTTTAACAGGTGACGAGGATTCTGGGTGGCATGCAAATGAGCCTCCCACAAGCACTTTCAGCTTGATGTCTCGAGTTTCTGCCTGCTGCATTACACAGGTTGTACAGCTACGCCTGGGATAAGGACGCACCGAACCATGTGACCAACTCAGACAGCTGTTTTATCTTTTTGGACAATCAGTATGAGGTTGGTCGCTGACCCCGCATTGTGATGCCGGACACGACCACTACATGTGTGTGCTATAGATATGATGCAATTGTGTGCATTTCTTTTGCAGTCCGGAGAATTTGATAAATAAACTCGGCTAAGTAATCCTGCAAACGGTAAAAAAATAAATAAATACAAAATTTTAAAACAAATCAGCAATTCCATAAAGTGAATTATGTCACAAAGTGAAGCTTGCCCAGAATGCACCTGTAATATAGACCAGCGATAAAAAACCCAAACAGCGAGCAGATTCTCAGGCCAAGAAAACAATCATGGAAAAGTGAATTACAATACATCGGTACAGCAAGTACAAATATCACTGAGCACATTCACGTCTGTACCCGGTCCCATCCTAACGATCTCTCGTTAATAACATCTATATAGCGCCCATGTACAGGACGCTGTAAATTAGTTAGTCAAACAATGGTGGGGGCTACATATGGAACATTTCACGTGATGGGCATAAGAGTCATTGTTAAGATGTTTTTGTTATTTATTTATGTATAAAATGTTTTACCAGGAAGTAATACATTGAGAGATACCTCTTGTTCTCAGGTATGTCCTGGGCACAGAGTTATAACAATACATGGTTACATTAAAAGAACTGGGTTATACAGTCAATTCACAGACATTTCATGGACAGTTGGAGTTAAAAATTGGGTGCAGGGGGAAAAAAGGGCTGGAAAGTTTGAGATTGAAATACAGCAATTTTAACTCCAACAGACACCGAACGGCAACCAACGGCTCACACCCTTTGGCTGCCCTTCAGCTACGGTGGATAGGGGTGGGAACATTATGATCGGGCTCTGGGTTAGGTGCACTGAGCGCTTGCTTGGTGGATAGGGGTGGGAACATTATGATCGGGCTCTGGGTTAGGTGCACTGAGCGCTTGCTTGGTGGATAGGGGTGGGAACATTATGGTCGGGCTCTGGGTTAGGTGCACTGAGCGCTTGCTTGGTGGATAGGGGTGGGAACATTATGGTCGGGCTCTGGCTTAGGTGCACTGAGCGCTTGCTTGGTGGATAGGGGTGGGAACATTATGGTCGGGCTCTGGCTTAGGTGCACTGAGCGCTTGCTTGGTGGATAGGGGTGGGGACATTATGGTCGGGCTCTGGGTTAGGTGCACTGAGCACATGCTTGGTGGATAGGGGTGGGAACATTATGGTCGGGCTCTGGGTTAGGTGCACTGAGCACTTGCTTGGTGGATAGGGGTGGGAACATTATGATCGGGCTCTGGGTTAGGTGCACTGAGCGCTTGCTTGGTGGATAGGGGTGGGAACATTATGGTTGGGCTCTGGGTTAGGTGCATTGAGCGCTTGCTTGGTGGATAGGGGTGGGAACATTATGGTTGGGCTCTGGGTTAGGTGCATTGAGCGCTTGCTTGGTGGATAGGAGTGGGAACATTATGGTTGGGCTCTGGGTTAGGTGCACTGAGCGCTTGCTTGGTGAATAGGGGTGGGAACATCATGGTCGGGCTCTGGGTTAGGTGCACTGAGCGCTTGCTTGGTGGATAGGGGTGGGAACATTATGGTCGGGCTCTGGGTTAGGTGCACTGAGCGCTTGCTTGGTGGATAGGGGTGGGAACATTATGGTCGGGCTCTGGGTTAGGTGCACTGAGCGCTTGCTTGGTGGATAGGGGTGGGAACGTTATGGTCGGGCTCTGGGTTAGGTGCACTGAGCGCTTGCTTGGTGGATAGGGGTGGGAACATTATGGTCGGGCTCTGGGTTAGGCGCACTGAGCGCTTGCTTGGTGGATAGGGGTGGGAACGTTATGGTCGGGCTCTGGGTTAGGCGCACTGAGCGCTTGCTTGGTGGATAGGGGTGGGAACATTATGGTCGGGCTCTGGGTTAGGTGCACTGAGCGCTTGCTTGGTGGATAGGGGTGGGAACATTATGGTCGGGCTCTGGGTTAGGTGCACTGAGCACTTGCTTGGTGAATAGGGGTGGGAACATTATGGTCGGGCTCTGGGTTAGGTGCACTGAGCGCTTGCTTGGTGGATAGGGGTGGGAACATTATGGTCGGGCTCTGGGTTAGGTGCACTGAGCGCTTGCTTGGTGGATAGGGGTGGGGACATTATGGTCGGGCTCTGGGTTAGGTGCACTGAGCGCTTGCTTGGTGGATAGAGGTGGGAACATTATGGTCGGGATCTGGGTTAGGTGCACTGAGCGCTTGCTTGGTGGATAGGGGTGGGAACATTATGGCCGGGCTCTGGGTTAGGTGCACTGAGCGTTTGCTTGGTGGATAGGGGTGGGAACATTATGGTCGGGCTCTGGGTTAGGTGCACTGAGCGCTTGCTTGGTGGATAGGGGTGGGAACATTATGGTCGGGCTCTGGGTTAGGTGCACAGAGCGCTTGCTTGGTGGATAGGGGTGGGAACATTATGGTCGGGCTCTGGGTTAGGTGCACTGAGCGCTTGCTTGGTGGATAGGGGTGGGAACATTATGGTCGGGCTCTGGGTTAGGTGCACTGAGCGCTTGCTTGGTGGATAGGGGTGGGAACATTATGATCGGGCTCTGGGTTAGGTGCACTGAGCGCTTGCTTGGTGGATAGGGGTGGGAACATTATGGTCGGGCTCTGGGTTAGGTGCACTGAGCGCTTGCTTGGTGGATAGGGGTGGGAACATCATGGTCGGGCTCTGGGTTAGGTGCACTGAGCGCTTGCTTGGTGGATAGGGGTGGGAACATTATGGTTGGGCTCTGGGTTAGATGCACTGAGCGCTTGCTTGGTGGATAGGGGTGGGAACATTATGGTCGGGCTCTGGGTTAGGTGCACTGAGCGTTTGCTTGGTGGATAGGGGTGGGAACATTATGGTCGGGCTCTGGGTTAGGTGCACTGAGCGCTTGCTTGGTGGATAGGGGTGGGAACATTATGGTCGGGCTCTGGGTTAGGTGCACTGAGCGCTTGCTTGGTGGATAGGGGTGGGAACATTATGGTCGGGCTCTGGGTTAGGTGCACTGAGCGCTTGCTTGGTGGATAGGGGTGGGAACATTATGGTCGGGCTCTGGGTTAGGTGCACTGAGCGCTTGCTTGGTGGATAGGGGTGGGAACATTATGGTCGGGCTCTGGGTTAGGTGCACTGAGCGCTTGCTTGGTGGATAGGGGTGGGAACATTATGGTCGGGCTCTGGGTTAGGTGCACTGAGCGCTTGCTTGGTGGATAGGGGTGGGAACATTATGGTCGGGCTCTGGGTTAGGTGCACTGAGCGCTTGCTTGGTTAGTGGGCAGGGGTTGGTGTCAGGACTCTGCATTTAGTCTTGTCGGTGGCATGATGATGGGTCTGACAGTGGGGCCAGTGGAGGTGTTTGGATCGGTGGGCGACTTTGGAGGGTTTTGGAAATACTTTAGGAAGGGGTGAGGGTAAGTGAGATCATGGACTTTGGGGAATGTGGGGTGAGGGAGGAGATTGGATTGAAGTTAGCAGCTAAGGATTCTGGGAAATTACATGCAAACGAGCACACTGTCTCCTTTTACTTCATATCCATTTTAACATGGGACCCCTATAAGCTTATGCCTGCCACATTACACAGCTTTTCAGCACAGCCTGGGTTACAGAAGTGCAGAGTCAGTAACCCTACTCACAGACAGCAGTTTCAACCTTTTGGGTCTCATCAGTATGAGGCTGGTTGTACTGGCTCCATGTTAAAATGAGAATCTGAGGGGGTTAGGTGCACTCACATGATGGGACACATCAAGGAGATGCCTCGGTGCACGGAGGTCCACCCTTTGCAGGGAGACAATATCACAAAGTAGAACAAGCAGCTTCCATAAGAAAGTACCGTCCCTCCACAGGACGTGCAAAAAATATGTAACAAACTTATAACAAAACCAACTAATAAAGTTTGTTATATAATCTTTGACCTGTGGAGTGCCGGTCCATGTAACAATGGAGATGAAGTCAAAGGTGACCCTGTGCTCATTGGCATGCCCTTTCCCAGAATCCCTTGCTGCAGTGGAAGCACTGCATGCTGGGAGATAATGGGGAAAGGCGGGGTTGCCGACCTGCCTGAGGCGTATGATTGTGCTCACGAGTGGGATTTTTATTTGCTGTACAATGTGAAGTTTGAATAGGTTTCAGCCACACATTACAGAAGTTATGCATAGGTACAGAAACAGGACAGGCGCACAAACCTCTCCCTTCTGATTGATGATTGGGACGGCGTACTGAAGCTTCACATCATGGAAAAGGGATTCCAGGAATACGTTGGCTACCCCAATTAGACTGTGATTCTCCTGCTCATCATAGAAAGGGTCTGCGCGCCGGAAATAAGACCTGGTCACCTTTTAGGGGGGGGGGAGAAATAGAAAAGACATATGCAGAATTTAGCATTAAAGGCATCATTTCAAAAAGAAAAGCTCAGGTTACAACAATTTCATGTAGTCAAATTATTACTAGCAGGGATATATTTTCTAGACCTATTTTCCTCGTAACCATGAATTAACCAGCAGTTAAAACAAAAAGTCCCCCTCCCCTACCAGGAGTCCCCTTTTGGTTTTATCCTCTCTTTCCCCACTTCCCCTCTCAGGCTTTTATTTAAGTTTGGCAAAGCCAACTATTTACCACGAATTTGCCAAGTCCAACGCCATTTTTGCGAAAAGTTGGCTCATCGAGTTGTAATGTAATTTTGGGGACATTCAAAAACGTTAAAATGATTATGCTTCTAGAATTAGCAGGCAGGCAGGTAATAACACCTATTCTATATATATTTATATCACCTTAGCTTACAAGTGAATTTCAGTGTGCAAATTTGCACTTGGTTGCTCCAGCAACTACTGTACAATAATATTAGCATAAGCAGTCAGCTCATAGTTACATAGTAGATGAGTTTGGGAAAAAAAAACATACGTCCATCAAGTTCAACCTGTGCTAAATTGGCCTATCCAAGGCCCGCTACGGGCCATATGTGGCCCATGGGCCATCAGCTGAAGAGCCCTGAATTAAAAGAACAGCACATCTAAATATACATGATTGATGAAGTCCAGGCCAATTGACTATATGTGGTCCAGGAACTTACTGGACTATCCTCGTCACAGTCCTTCCACTCCTGGTAAAGGTCCCTCATGTCTACCAGACGGTTTTCCAGCTTCTCCAGGGACCAGATCTGTTTGCCCTTCCCTTTCCTCCTCACCTGGATGGCGGGCTCACTCAGCATCGCACCTCGCTGCAGAGACGGCGGAGACAGAAGAGCTTACCGACAGCATTACACTACCCAGTTACGTCAGACAGCCTCTTTACGGGTGAGATACGATGGAGACGGGATGAGGAACAAAAATACTTTTTTGATACCCCCCCTTAAAAATAAATGTAAATGAAAAAAAAAAAATATATATATATATAACACCTTTGCAATAAAACACACACACACACACACACACACACACACACACACACACACACACACACACACACACACACACACACACACACACACACACACACACACACTTTATTGTAAAGGTGTTAGGTTGGCGATTCTTTTTTCTATTGAAATCTACTTGATGACAATTAGGGTAACTTACTCCCAGTGAGCTAAGACAGGGGATGCTCAAGTCCAGCCCTTCATCTCCCCCCCCTTATATTGAGCCACCTGTGCTGAAGGTGGGACCTATTGAGCCACCTGTGCTGAAGCTGGGATATCCTGAAAACCTGACCTGTTGGTGGGGCTTGAGGACTAGATTTGAGCACTCCTGGGCTAAGATACACATTCTCTTGACCTACTCTTTGCAACGATGACCTGTAAAGCTGTGATACAAGTAGTAGCTACTATATGTCTGACCACGGCTTTAATCTACATTTCAAGTGCCACGGTAATGGGGGTCACAGATTCAGATTTACTGAAGCATAAGGCTAAGGCCCCGCTCCCAGAGTCAGCGCGCCCGCACTGCATACAGGTGGTGCGCTGACATACACAGACCGCGATACGCGGTCTGTAGGGAGCGGGAGCCGGAGCGGGAGGTGGGCGGGAGTGGGAGGCTTTTCAGGGAGGGGGGGCGTGGCTTGAGCGGAGGGACCCGCTACTCTCCCCCCCCTCCCTCCACGGCTCCGGCTGGAGCTGCTGATTTAAGGTAAGCAACACACACACACAGGCACACACACACACGCAGGCACTCATACACACACACACACACACACACACGCAGGCACTCATACACACACACACACGCGCACACACAGACAGGCACGCACTCAGACACACACAGAGGCAGGCACTCACACACTCATACACACACATACACACACATACACACACAGACAGGCACGCACGCACACTCATACACTCCTCCCCGCTCCCCGAAGCCTCCCCTCCCCATTGGCTCACAGCCACACCACATGACGCGTCAACGCTAGGAAACACCATTCTCTTGTGTCCCCTAGCGGCTGACGCGCCACAGCGTGTAGTGCATTGTGCCGCCAGGGGGGACCGGGACCGGCTCGGTGGGGATTCCCCTGCTGGTGGGGAACTCGCGACATGGCCGCCCGCGCCAACGAGCGCAGCGGGACCGAGGCCTTACTATTTTGGCGTCTGGGTATCTGACCTTTATCTTGCTTTAAAGCTGCAGACCAAGCAATATCCTACGGTTTTTGTTTTTGTTTGTTTTATAATAAATTAGTTCTATACCATGAGAAAATACTTGTTGCATTTTTTTTAAACAACTCCAAATGACATTTTTTATGTATTTAAATGTAAATCATTTTTTGTTTCTATAGCAACCATTTACAAAGTCACATCCCCTTTCTCTTCCGAAACAGGCTCTGCCACACCCCTTTTTGAGCCCTGCCCTGTCTCTAGCAGTGCACCAATTGTATCTAGTGACTGCCTGATCGCTGCACTGACAGCCATTTAGTGAACCCCCGAGCCGAATCTTCGCCGATCGATCACAGGAGAACGGATCGAACAACTTAGCTAATTACTTATTGTGTAGATTGTATTGATGCACATATTTCTAATATTTGTTACTGGACTTTCAATGGATATTTGATCAGGATAATAAGACATTATTTAATGATTTTTTCCTCATTTTTTTCACTTTTGAAATGGAGACTATACTACGCTTATCCGCATATCACACTGCTGGGTTGTCTCATTTGGACATTTCTATTTATGTTGCTTGTTTTTTTTCATCTGCAATATTTCAAATTTATTGTGGCTGTTTTGTTCCATCACAATTAGACAGCAAGGCAGACTTCTGCTTAATGTGGGTGCTTCTTCGTGTACTTTGAGGTTGTATATATATTCTACCCAGCTTTACAGTAGTGTCTGCATACAGCAATATTAGTTATAATTTACTATTTGCTTATTTTTCAGGTACTTCATATTTTTCTTGGTATATTTATTATTTTTAGTTTGTTACTTATTCTTCTCTTTTTGAACTTGGTTTTCAGTATTTATACTTAGGAGGTTAACGGTATAATTTTCTTCTACTTATTTTTTTATCTTTTCTGTGATTACTAATAAAATCCACTTGTTTAATTATACACTTTTTTGTCAATGTTGAGTGCTATTTAGAGGACTGGCTTTTTTTCCTTTTGTTTGTTCTATATCATATTAGTCCCTAGCACCCCCAGAGGATTTATCTATCTTACTCCTGTTTTTTTAAACATTATTTGACGTGTGAAGGGGTGATTTTGTGTGTTTGTTACATTTAAATACGTAAAAAATGTCAAGCATTTTTTGTTTCTATAGCAACCATTTACAAAGTCCCATCCCCTTCCTCTTCTGAGACAGGCTCTGGCACACCCCTTTTGCCCTCTCTAGCAGTGCACCAATTGTATCTAGTGCCTGCCTGGTAACATGATCTTCCCCACAGAACGTTGACTCTTCGGTCCTCAACTGCTGCACTGACAGCCATTTAGTGAACCCGAGCTGAATCTTCGCCGATCGATCACAGGAGAACGTATCGATCAGCAACTTAGCTAATTACTGTACTTATCAATGTGTGGATTGTACTGATGCACATATTAAATGGGGAAAAATCTTGGCCAGCTGCTTTAATATATTCCTTTATGTAAAATCCCACGCAAGTGCCGGCTTCCTACCGATTCCTCATCGTCCCACTAGGTAGAAGACCCCCTTCCAAAAAGAGCTCAAATGAAATTTATTTTTTATATATATACCCTTCTATACAATGTAATTAGCAACATTGCAATATCACGTTTTCCTTGTTTGAAAGGTAAAGTATCCGCCATTGCCAAGGTGCCCAACATCATATAGAACCTTACGTTTAAAAACCACTGACCCACAATGGGTAACGTATATTAAAGGGAGTACGAGAGTTATTATTTAAACTTCGATAGTGCCAATTGGGATAGTTGCATGAACGCTCCCGTTGCCCTATGTGGTAGTTTTAGTGAGATAGTGCCCCAATCCGCACTATAGCAGGTTAATGAATAAACCTCCTGCAGTACAGTATGCTGCGGGAGAACCAGCAGGAAACGCTGCACTTCTTAACGTGCCATACACGCGTGTGAGGACATGCAGATGGACGGGAATCCCATGACGGATATTAGGTTTTCTATCCAGTTGGCTTCTTACTTGCAAAGTTTTATCTGAAATGGGCAGCGGTAGCAAGTGAAAGAGTAATATATTTGATAACCGCATTTAAATGTCGAGTAATTGCTAAATCCAGACTTGTCTGATTATCAGCTGCATAATGTATATGTGGGGGTTCAGTATTTGTCTTTTCATTACTATGACATGATTGTGTCTGGTTTCCAACGTATGTAATATCTTCAGTTCAGTGCAGAGTTGGCAAACATGCCCATTCAAGTTATTAAATGTGTTACCAGCTTAGGGCTTCCTTAACACGGGCATAACACAGTAAGAATATTATGCATTTGTTTACCTGGACACACCCCTGTTCTTACCGCTTTTGGATAATACTGGATACTTTTTGGTGTACTCCAGGAGTCGATGCTAAGGGACATTAAACGATTGCTGGGTGGCTTCAGGACAGGGGTCTATAACAATGGGACCGATTGTGCGGTGCTTTGCGAGCTTACTCACAACCAAACAATTCAATAAAAACAGGGGTGGCCAATAATCAGACAGCGGGCCAAATCCAGACCGCTGCTGCCTTTGGAATGGACCACGGGGCTCCCTGCTGCATTCCCCCCACCCCCTCTCGACCGTTCCTTACATCCACCAAACCTGCACCTCTCCCCTAAGTCCATTCGCACCGCGGTGATCTGTCAAATCCCCACCACGGTGTCTAATTGTGTACCCCATAAAGCTTTGAGAGCCCCCTTTTTAATTCTACAGCAATTTGGACCTCGTAAAAAAAAAATGTATTACCTACACCTCATCCATCTTATCTCCCACGGAGTGACTTACCTTCCTATTGGCATTAAGACTCGAGGCTGGAATCTGCAGCGTGACTTTAAACTCCGTCCTCTTGTCCATCTCCTCTGCGATGAAGTTGGCTTCTCGAACATAGAGATTGGCCTTGGCTATCTGCTCCCGCAGCTTTCTCAGGCTCTGATTTAACATCGCCTCCCTGATGACAAGGTTTCGGGTGAGAATGCCGACATGATCATTCCATACGGACAAGAGAACTTTAAAACTGCGCCACATCACACAAAGGGCTGAAATAATATACCTGGCTCACTAAAGAATGCAGCATAGCAAACCTATCGTTAGGTTAGCGTTTGGATGAATAATTATTCTATAAAAAAAACCATACTGAACAAGCACTCCAAAGGCAAATCAAAGAAAATGATACTCCCGTTTTAATTATGGTCTCACCAAGTTTCTTCTCGAATGTATAAAAAAATAAAAAATAATAATAATCTATCAGCGCACACAGGGGAAGGAATGTTAGCAGACACACACTGTTATATGTGCACAATAGGACAACGTTTCAAGGCCTCCGGGCCTCTTCGTCAGGCTTAATCATGTTGTCCCTCCCAGGAGGTTTACATTCCTCAGAGCGTTCCACTGATCGGAAGCGCAGGCAGCTCCAGCAGCAGCTGTGTGACGTCACTGCAATGGCTGCACAATGCAAAGAGACGCGGACATCATGATCAAGCCTGACAAAGGAGCCAGGCGGCCTTGAAACGCTGTCCTATTGTGCACATATAACAGTGTGTGTCTGCTAACTTTAAATTTCCCTGTGTGTAACACACACACACACACGGAACTTGGTGAGACCAAAAGGAAAATGTGAGTCCATAATTGTCTTTTTGAGTTTTTTATAGTTGTATGCATGTAGCGGTATAGATTCAGGATCCCAGAACCTCCAGCTCAGTTATAGTAGCCAGGGTGAGTGCTAGTTCATTCTATTTTTTATAATCCTTTTCCTAGCCTTGGCTTACGTTAGGTCCTTGGTGATCTGATGTTGAAAATAGAAGACCAGTGTCAGATCTCCAAGGTTCAGAATTTCCTTACTCAAAAGTACAGCTACCAGCGGCTTTTCTGATTTTTATAAAGATGTTCACTAGGTTACAAATGGTTCTAATCCAGGCGTTGCCAAGGAACATACGTACAAGGTATTGGTTTACGGATTAAAAATACTTCCATTCTTTCTTCGATATGTTTTTGCTAAAATGCTACATTTTATAACGTGTGGGACAGCTAAGTGAAGAAAAAAAATATCACACTACGCAAAGCAGGGTGGGGTCGTTTTTAACCATGTACGAACAAAGGCGCATCTACTTTGAAAATGTGTGTGTGGGGGAGGGAAGAAAACGTAGACCCAGTGCTAAATAAATGAATCTAAAAGAGGATTAAAATAAAGATACAGTTCTTGCATCCTGTAACATTGTGCCTTTATATGCCTGAATCAGGGCTACTTGAAATAGAATGCAAGCTCTTGGGAGCATTGATTTATTTTGCTTGTAACTTGGTCCATAGAGCGCTGGGTATCTGGTCAGTGCTACATAGAAATGTTTATCCATGCATTGTATCAGCTGGTCGGAGCCTGCAGTAGTCAGCGGCTCACCTCTCCTCTGTCCACTGCCTGATGCGCTGCTGAGCGTTCGGAGATCCGAAGGAGAACCGGTCCATGCTGCGGTAATGCTGCTTCTCAGGGGAAAGCCGCCGCCGCAGCTGCTCCAGCTCATGTTCATACATCAGCCGCTGCCGCTCCAGCGCACAGCGCTTCTCTTCCTCGTGCTGCTGCTCCAGGCTCTGCAGGATGGACTGCATGGGATCTACAGGTGTCAAAGAGGCAACGTCAGTGACCTTGGCCAAGCCACCCCATCCCACTGTGCCTCAGGCACCATCATTAGACTGTAAGCAGGGAATTCTATGCAAGGAAACAATATTAACCACGTCAGCTCCAGAGGGGCTTTACTTTTCACTCCCTTCAAGGGCTTAACAGAACTCCAGCTGTTCTTTGGGCTTTTTCTAAATATACATATTTTTAAATGGTTTATTATTGGGAACGTTTAATAGGCACAATGCACTTTGGCAGGGGTGCTCAACTCCAGTCCTCAAGACCACCCAACAGGTCTTCAGGATATCCCTGCCTCAGCACAGTCTCTGCTTCAGCACAGGTGGCTCAATCACACGAGCATGCAAGATGGCGTTCCCTCTCTACGTATCAACCTAACAACAGAGACCCCATTGTTCTACACTTTTATTCCCTGTAGAAATTTTTGCCTGAGCAACAACAAAAAAAAAATAACCCTCAAATCTTCGACTGAGCCTCTGATTGAGCCACCTGTGCTGAAGCAGGGCTATCCTGAAAACCCGACCTGTTGGGGGTGGGGTGGAGAATCAGGGCTGGAGCCGAGCACCCCTGCCATAAACCAAATTCAGCATGGGAAGACACGGTATAACACAATCATTTAAAGGGGCCATATGGGATCTTCTAACACCAAGAGAGGTCCTTATGGAATAGCACCACAGAATATATATGGCCCTTTACCTACACAAACAGCAATATGTCCCTGCTCCTAATCCATCAATAAAAACATTAAAGAGGTTATTTCTGATCAGTTCCACAAACTTTGCTTTGCACACATTTCCTGTATCCTTTACGTGTATATATTTACATAGCTGAATTCCCAGTGGTTGGATGATGGCATCAACATTACCTACAGTAAATACCCCAATCAGGAGATTTGGGCTTTAGCGTCCAGGATCCATAAACAGTCTTACACAGAGGTCTAAGTGGCTCAATAAACAAACCTCAGTGGTACTTGGACTTAAAAAGATACTTAACATATTAAACGAAAGTTATTTTGACTATATTTTACTATTTCCTTACATAGAATGTGGATCCATCATTTTATCAAAAGTGCTGGTATCAAGCACTGGTCACAGCTAAGATTAGAAGTACCCTTCCAATCATTTGGTTACCATGGAGACATTAAAAGTGTGAACACTATTTAAAGAGGAGTATGATTTTTCTTTTTAAAGAACCCATGGTCATCAAAATTGAGACCATCAAACATGCCACTGCCATTAGTTCACTGTGGCCCTTAGCAGGACTGGCCCTTTAATATTGTATCTTCCCTATTTCACAACCGTGTAACATCCCGTCTTATTAAGCTTCCCTTCAACGAGGTGATTTATTACAACTAGAACATCTGATGAACACACACAAGAGCTGATTTACTTTACCAAAAATGTATTTTTTATATCTATTAATTCAAGAGGAAATCAAAGAGCAAATGATAAAACAAGGACTATTACATCATATACAGGGATATCCAGATGAGTTCTGCCGACATAACAAATGATGCATCTTTAGAGCCACACCGATAATACCGGCAAAATAACCTATACAGGGATTCTCCTCTCTGTAGGCCAACCTTCGATCTTTGTGGCATCAGAATAATGGCCCGATACACAACAGACAAAGCTCACATCACACAGGCCCCTCTGCTCACCGTTTGTTCCCAGGGCTTTCATCGTCACCTCCATCTGGGCATACTCGTAGTTGAAGTTGATCTCACTGGAGACTTCACTGGAGGTGTCTCCATCTGCATCCAGCTGCTCAAAGCTGCTGCTGTTTCTCAGGCCGCACTCCCGCTCCTCATCGTCACGCTCTGACTTTTTCTTCCTTTTTGGTAAACTTATTCTTTATGGTGGAATAAAAGAAAAAAGAAAAAGGCTCAAACGTAAGACTTCACAACGGTAGAAAAAAAAACAGTAACGTAGGATTTAGGGGACTGTCCCAATGGGTAAGACCTTCTATGCCCTCCCCCCAAAAGACACGATATATATGTCTGAGGGTAAGGACTTCTTTGCTATTCAATATAGTGAATTATATGAATTACCTTGCATTATTCTGAATGCAATACAGCGCCATTTAACAATTCAAGTCACTTTTAAGGCGTTGTCACTCATGTTTTTGACGGTCTTTTTTGTTTTGTTTGTTTGTTTGTAGCTCAGACAAAAATCTCTCCAGTGAGTAAAAGTGTAGAACAATGGGGTCTCTGCCATTAGGTTTATACGTAGAGAGGGAACGCCATGCTGCATGCACGTGTCGGTGAGCGATTTGGGGAGCGATGACTGAAATAGTCTAGGGAGGAGATGCTTGGAGCAAAGCTATAAAAGGGATGTATGAAAGTGTGTGTGTGTCTAATCAACGCGGTTAATTTCCATTTAATCCGAGGTGGTGCTTAACCTCTGCGTGCGCTGTGCGGAAGCCGAGCCTGGAGTCTCACAGTAGTGAGCGTAAGTGGACATTTTTTGAGGAGACTCCACAAGGGAAGGTCCGTCCCTCCGCAGAGTGGGTATGATCATCGCGTTTTACAACGTACACATTTAATATTGGATGATACATGCTTATGGTTGGATGTCCCTAGACCTGACTGGGCAACATTTTTTCTAAAAATCACATGGATTGGATGGATCACATGGAGCGAAGGACGACTGTTTGAATGAATCATTTTGTTGTTGATACAGATGTAATATATGTATTTTAAGCCTTAAAATGAGGCATCACCCACCCACTTATATTTCTACTTTGCATGAACATCACCTTGCGGCCTTTGCAGACCCAGACCATATATACAGTAGATGCTATAAATTATTATTTTTTCACTGACTTCTTAAATCTTAGATCGGGACAGTCCCGACAAACCCAAATGGTTTTAACAGGCAACCCTGCTACAGAGGTGAACTAAACCACCTCCGAATTACTACTGACTGTTTCTCTCTCCTCCCCCAGAATATTACAGCGTTTCTGTAGGATTCAATGGCAGTGATAAAGCAGCATATCACAATATCCTATCCCACCGCAGGGCACAATACCGCCTGCTACATCTGTACACACTGTGTAATCTCTTCACAGCACTGACTTTTGCAGCTGTGGCCTGGGGAACGCTGGGGATCACCGAGAGGTCACACGAAGTTCCAGTAATGCAACATTGGTAACGACAACTAATTATACTTTTCTCGTGCCGCAATTCATTTCCAGTGAGGGCTATTAAAACGTTATACAGGATGGTTATAAAATGCACACACGTTTAAAAATTATTTTAAGGGGTGCTCGCGTGCACACGCACCACTTAAAATAAAAATATGTTGTGTACTACCAACACCATCATATTTTGAGAGTACGTAGAAGAGATGAATAGAGCGAAACGTGAAAATAACCGGGCGCTCTTTAAATAAACGTGACAATGTTAACGTGGCTGACTTAAGTGAATTAAATCAAATAGTAATGTGGATAACAGTGAAAAAACAGATATGCTGCTCAAAAACCCCAAAATGGAACGTCCTCGTAGTTCTTGCGTGATGAGTCTTCTTGACAATGGGGAGCGCAGCATCAATGAATGTAAAAAAGAAAAAAAAGTGCAATGATGCAAACGCATCAAGTGGTTCATGAAACGCAGAAATATTATAATGCCAGAACTCACATGGTCAGAACAAGCAGTGGGGTGTAATCTCTGGCTGTGGGGTTAGAATGCAGAATCCCTGTGACTGGATCGGAACGCTT
Source organism: Ascaphus truei (assembly GCF_040206685.1). NCBI lineage: Eukaryota > Metazoa > Chordata > Amphibia > Anura > Ascaphidae > Ascaphus > Ascaphus truei. Next base: position 403,313,829 of record NC_134486.1, read on the forward strand.
CGCCTCTCCCAGAATACAAGACGCACAGGAACAGATAGTTATAGAAACATTTTATAGACCCAAAAAAGTGCAACATAAACACGTACGTATAAAAAGGTAAAAACCAGCAAAAAAAACCCAGCAAGACCCAGAAATTACACACCAGTGCTTGCTTCGTTTCATTTCATAGCACGCGAGTTCTGGCATCAGAAGATTTTCTGCGTTTCATGAACCTCTTGATGCGTTTGCATCGTTGCACTTATTTCTTTTTTACATTCATTGATTCAGCGCTGCCCATTGCCCAGAAGACTTGGCTGGAACCTGGAGAATGCATTCTACAGCTGCAGAACACGGTGTGTTAACCATTTGAAGTCTGGTGCAGAATTCGGTGACTGGCACTTCTGTACCTGAAAAAGTGGTTGTTTCCCCAGAGTATTCGGTCCCCATGTTGGAGCGGCGTGGAATTCGTAATTGTTGAGCCATTTACAAGCGTCCTGCAAGAAAACAAAATAAAACAAAATAAAAGTTAAGTGTTAAAATGTCTTCAAAACACCGAGGTAAGCAAAGAAGTGTGGGGAGCTGTGTTGATCCTTTCTTCCATTTAGTAACTAAAGAGGGAGAGGGAGTTGGGGGTATGATACAGTACCTTTATTAGACCAACAAGTAGTTTGTATGTTAGAAGCTTTCGAACCTCTCAGGGTCTTTCATTGGGTATGGCAGAAATACAGAAACAATATAATATACAGTATATGTGTAGGGGTGTGTAAAATACCTCATGTGGATGTAGTGTGTGCCCGGAGGGGGTGGTGCAGGTTCCACCATGTTATTGCGCAACCTTTCTGAGGGCACTGGCAGAGCGGAGAGGTCGCGCATGCGCGGTGTAAGCGCGAGAACGACGGACCAATAAGGGAAAGGCTCCGTTGGCAAACTACAACTCCCATGAGCTCTGGGACAGTCATCTGATGTCAGGAGCCAATCAGAAGGCTGGGATTACGGGAGGAGGAAAGGGAAGCGTGGGGGAGAGACCACGCTAGGCAGAGGGGATCCGGAAGGTAAAGGAGGAGGGTGTGTGAGTGCAGGGGGTCCGTGACCCGCCTGCATAGGCTAGCTTTACCCCGCAGGCCCTTAGGAGAAACCCCTGAGTCACAGTAGGTTGCTGTGCTGCAGGGACGCCCATAGTGGTAGAAATCATTCACCTTACTGTGTAGGCAGTTAGGGACAAGTGTGCGGAGCAAGGTGGTGCCGAGCTGTTTGGGACCAGGCAGCTGCACAGCGCGACATCAAAGGCAAGCAGAGGATACGTCTGATCCTTTTCGAAGTTGTTACCGGTCACCGCCGTGACCGGAAGGTATTTACAGCAAGTGCACCAACACCGGTCAACAGGCGCTGATCCCGCCTTAGGCGTAACTCTTTGGGGACACTGGTGAAGTGGCCAAAGGCCTAAGTACACTGAGCAATCTTTTCTATTAGTACCAGGACACGGTGTGTGGGGGCACGCGGTGCTAGGACAGAGACATACTCATTAAGAGCGTGGCTGAGCCACTACTGTACAGGACAATACTCCGTAGGAGTGTGGCTGAGCCACTTACGTTATAAAGACATTATCAGTTAGCTGAGTTAATGATAAGTGATAAGCGTATAGTTTAAGGTTCTACGTTATGTGTTGATTGCTACGATAAAGTGATAAGGTTACTATTGCATTACAGTAAAACTGGTTGCACGCATATGTGTTGGTATGTTTCTTGCCCAGGGGAATCTTACGTGACGGGGATCCTGGGTGAGTGGAGGCGCTGCGCTAATAACTGTTACCCCAGGCTCCCAGCTAGCGGGGGGCTCAGATCTCCTGGAGCCGCAGGTGCGTGCAGTTACCCGTAGTCTCTTTAGAGTGTCAGAAAGAGGGCTACATATGTAAAAGGGATCTCTGGTTGCAATGGATGTAGACAGGAAGTGTGAAATAAGAGGAGGTAGAAACAGGTAGCCTGGCATAAAAATTAACAGTGGAGACATACTGTACTGTAAAAGGCTATTCTCTTTTGAAATGCAAAGGCGGCCAAGACATACAGGCGACATCAGGGGGGTGAGAATGCGACAAGACAGCGAAGGTGAAAAAATATCAATATAAAACCACTATAGCTATACTATGTCTGGGGAACTATATAAAGAATGTTATCAGAGAATAGTGCAAATGTGCATGTGTACACACAGGTGAAGCATGAATTATGTTCCACCTCCATGCTAAATTGCGGTATTAGCACTTTGTTGCCGCACGGATCTCATTTGTGGTCAGACGGAATAATTATTTGTGTTGTTGCAGTTCACTGCGTGGGTGTCAGTCAGGTGGTGCACTGAATATCTTTGCCTATGATACTCTGAATGCTACAGTGCCGTTCAGAGATAACCAAGCAGGTGTCTGACGAGAAGATAAAATGTACACATCTGGCTAAAAACGTAGTACATCTACACTTTTGCAGTTTCACACTTTATTAAAAATCACTATGCATTAACCCAGCGTTTCCCAAATGGCATATATAATCAAGGTAAATAGAAGTTTACACAAGTTCACATACAGTACTGTACAGTAGAAACAGTCATCCCCAAATGACCAGTATATACGTTCAATAGACCACGCATGCGCATACTCTACTTTAAGCATTCGTTATTTCTTGTTTATTAATTGTGCATGTGCATTATCACAATGCTAATTCCTTTGGTAGTTTTTGGTCATTACATCATTGGGGCATGAAAGGCTTAAATAAGGAGAATTACTAATTTGGGGGAATCCTTGATGGAGAAGGATTTAGGAGTGCTTGTAGACAGCAGGCTTAGCAATAGTGCCCAATGTCATGCAGTAGCTGCACAGGCAAACAATATCTTATCTTGCATCAAACGGGCAATGGATGGACGGGAAGTAAACATAATTATGCCCCTTTACAACGCATTAGTAAGACCACACCTTGAATATGTAGTACAATTTTGGGCACCAACCCTAAGAAAAGACATTATGGAACTGGAGAGAGTACAGAGAAGAGCCCCCAAATTAATAAAGGGGATGGACATTCTAACTTATGAGGAGAGGCTAGCTAAATTAGATTTATTTACATTAGAAAAGAGGCATCTAAGAGGGGATATGATAACTATATACAAATATATTCAGGGACAATACAAGGAGCTTTCAAAAGAACTATTCATCCCACGGGCAGTACTAAGTACTTGGGGCCATCCCTTAAGGTTGGAGGAAAGGAAATTTCACCAGCAACAAAGGAAAGGGTTCTTTACCGTAAGGGCAATTAAAATGTGGAATTCATTACCCAAGGAGACTGTAATGGCAGATACAATAGATTTGTTCAAAAAAAGGTTGGACATCTTTTTAGATGGGAAAGGTATACAGGGATATACCAAATAAGTATACATGGGAAGGATGTTGATCCAGGGATTAATCCGATTGCCAATTCTTGGAGTCAGGAAGGAATTATTTTTTCCCCTTAATGGGGTTTTTTGTTTGCATTCCTCTGGATCAATAAGTAAGTATAGATATAGGATAAAGTATCTGTTGTCTAAATTTAGCATAGGTTGAACTTGATGGACCTATGTCTTTTTTCAACCTCATCTACTATGTAACTACTTTCAAACGATCCACAAAATGCTTATATATTATATTATGCCGTGAGAACAGGAAGCCAGTGACAAGAGAAGTAACGACGTTTGATTTTGAAATAATAGAAGTGCTTTTACTGTACCCCGAAAACTCTCCCACTTCCACTACTGATTATTCAAAGCATGAGATAATCTGCCTGCATTTCAGAGCACTCCTCTGCCTTCACTTACTCTCACCTGCTGTCTACGTAGGTTTTCCAACATACCACTTAGATTGCAAGCTCTCTGGGGCAGGGATTTCCTTTCCTATTGTTGGACTTTGTTACGCTTATTGTATTATAATTCCCTGTACTGCAATGTTTGTGTCAAGCACTGAGTATACTTTGTGCGCAATATAAATAAAGATATACGTACATTAATTGCTCACATGTCACACCACAAAAAATAACATTCGATATATTTGGAATAAAAAAAACAGCCTCTTTCTTACTCGTCTATAATGTTCATTATTAAACCCTCAGACAGACCACTGCCACAGCAAACAACCTGCCAAGTGCATTCCGCCTTACCTGTTTGCGAAGCTCCCATGCAAGGGCAAATGCTTCCACCTGTTCAACTACTGAAACTGACAGCAGCAGACTCGAAGCGGCTCTGATAACAGCCTCCTAACTTCTGTCCAGGTAGTAAGGGTTGTGATCCTTCATCCAAATCCCTATATCTCCTGTGACACCTGTTTGCTATACTTTGAGAGGCCCCCTACTGGCTGTACACTGAAGAGGCGGAGGCTTCCACAAGGTCTTGGTCTGATTTCCACCTACTGTTCATCGATGGAAGTAAAAGCAACCCCACATAGCCGGGCAAAAAAAAAAAAGACTTAAACTCATTGGCTACCTTAAGCAAATCTAACCATGCTACAAGCAAGGGATCTTGTGTGTTAGGGGAGAGGTTGATTACACCAGGAGTGGCCAACTCCAGTCCTCAAGGTCCACCAACATGTCAGTTTTAAAGGATATCCCTGTTTCAGCACAGGTGGCTCAATCGTTGACTGATTAAGCCATCTTAAGCCATCTGTGCTGAAGCAGAGATATCCTGAAAACCTGACCTGTTGGTGGCCCCTGAGGTCTGCTGTTGGTCACTCCAGGATTACACCTTGGTTTAAGAAGGTTTTAAGCTAAGAGGGACACGCAAGAGATAATGGACTAGACAGGATAGATCGGAACTGGGAGATCGCTATAGGTCATTGAATACAGATAATACTAGAAAGCCTATACAGACTGAAGTCCACTGCAGAAGACAGACAGGAGTAGTTAGGCTAACAGAGAGTGCATATCTAAAACACTAGCTCAGGCTGGCAACAACCTTAAGTGCTTGCTAATGGAAGAAGCCTGGCAGATAAAAACAGGGGAGCTGGAGATAAGAGCCAGAAAAGAGAAATACGATACCATACGCATTACTGGTTGGATGAAACTCCTGACTGGGCACTATATTTAGAGGGTTATTTCCAAATATAAGAGATGGAGAATATTTACATGTAATACCAGATTTAAACCTATTCTAATGGATTGTGGTGATAGGGATTGAAATTGACAACGGAAGTAAAAGCCCAAAAAATAAAAGGCTGCTAGGGATCAGATATAAACCCCCAAATGTTTCCGAGACCAAGAAAAACAAACCACTTTTGCAAATGGAAAAAGCATGATTTTATTTTTCCACATATCAGTAATGAAATCAGTAATGAAAATATTCCCGCCTGGGAATATTGCGGGGTTTGGTGCAGACGTGGTGTGGGGCTTCTTACCTTCTCCATCTCTTCCTGCAGGGCCCATCATCATGGCAACGCTATTTGACATCGTGGTGCCATGATGAGGGACCCTGTAGGAAGAGATGGTAAGAGAGTTACAGAGGCCCCCCGGCAATCAGTTGAATTGTTGCGGGAGAGAGCACGGGGCCTCTAGAACCGCGGGGGTCGGCGCAGTGGCACCGCCATTGAGCCACTCCTGGCTAAAGGTTACTGGGTGTGCTAAAAAAACAACTACACTAACCAAATTATTGATGAACCAACTCGAAAGGGGGCATTACTTGACCTAGTATCAAACAATGTAGAAGTAATAACAAATCTTATATCAAGGTAGAATCTACACTAAATACATTGGGATGACGTTACTGCAACAAGAAATACAGAAGATAAATTGCCAAGCTTTATTTTTTGAAAAGAGTACATTCATCAGTAATGGGTAATAAATGTAAAAGAAAATTTTGAACCAATGTGGCTAAATATACAGGCAGGGGAAGAAACCGACAATCGAAATGCCTGTCTCTCCCTTCCAAAGGCATCCGAATTGTAAGGAATGTAACAAAAGCTGAAAAACGGGCAATCCGATTAGAGAAAATTGCACATGATACAGATTGCAGTGGTGTGGTGGTAATGATGTGTGGTGTGATGGTGAGGATGATGCTGATGTGTGGTGTGGTGGGGAATGGAGATGGTGATGATGAGGTGTGGTGTGGTGGTGAGGATGATGTGTGGTGGGGATGGTGGTGATGTGTGGTTGTGGTGATGATGATGTGTGGTGTGATGTGCTGGTGTGGATGATGTGTGGTGTGGTGTGGTGGGGATGGTGGTGATGTGTGGTGGTGATGATGATGATGTGTTGTGTGGTGGTGATGATGATGATGTGTGGTGTAGTGGTGATGATGTGTGGTGTGGTGGGGATGATAATGATGTGTGGTGTGGTGGGGATGATAATGATGTGTGGTGTGGTGGTGATGATGATGATGATGATGATGATGGTGTGGTGGGGATGATAATGATGTGTGGTGGGGCTGATAATGATAATGATGTGTGGTGGGGATGATAATAATGATGTGTGGTGTGGTGGGGATGATAATAATGATGTGTGGTGTGGTGGGGATGATAATGATGATGTGTGGTGGGGATGATAATGATGTGTGATGTGGATGATAATGATGTGTGATGTGGTGGGGATGATGATGATGTGTGGTGTGGGGGTGATGATGATGATGATGTGTGGTGTTACATAGTTACATAGTAGATGAGGTTGAAAAAAGACATAGGTCCATCAAGTTCAACCTATGCTAAATTTAGACAACAGATACTTTATCCTATATCTATTCTTACTTATTGATCCAGAGGAAGGCAAACAGAAAACCCCATTAAGGGGAAAAATTAATTCCTTCCTGACTCCAAGAATTGGCAATCGGATTAATCCCTGGATCAACATCCTTCCCATGTATACTTATTTGGTATATCCCTGTATACTTTTCCCATCTAAAAAGATGTCCAACTTTTTTTTTAACAAATCTATTGTATCTGCTATCAGTCTCCATGGGTAATGAATTCCACATTTTACGGTAAAGAACCATTTCCTTTGTTGCTGGTGAAATTTCCTTTCCTCCAACCTTAAGGGATGGCTCCGAGTCCTTCGTACTACCCGTGGGATGAATAGTTCTTTTGAAAGCTCCTTGTATTGTCCCTGAATATATTTGTATATAGTTATCATATCCCCTCTTAGACGCCTCTTTTCTAATGTAAATAAATCTAATTTAACTAGCCTCTCCTCATAAGTTAGAATATCCATCCCCTTTATTAATTTTGTGGCTCTTCTCTGCACTCTCTCTAGTTCCATAATGTCTTTTCTTAGGATTGGTGCCCAAAATTGTACTCCATATTCAAGGTGTGGTCTTACTAATGCTTTGTAAAGGGGCATAATTATGTTTACTTCCCTTCCATCCATTGCCCGTTTGATGCAAGATAAGATCTTGTTTGCCTTTGCAGCTACTGCATGACATTGGGCACTATTGCTAAGCCTGCTGTCTACAAGCACTCCTAAATCCTTCTCCATCAAGGATTCCCCCAATATATCTCCATTTAATTTGTAAGTCGCCTTTTTATTCTTGTATCCCAAATGCATAACCTTACATTTATCTGTATTAAACCTCATCTGCCATTTACCTGCCCGCGTTTCCAGTCTCTCCAAGTCCTTCTGAAGAGAAATTACATCCTGCTCTGATTCTATTATCTTACACAATTTAGTATCATCAGCAAAGATGGAGACTTTGCTCTCGATCCCAACCTCAAGGTCATTAATAAACAAGTTAAAAAGCAGGAGTCCCAGTACCGATCCTTGAGGTACTCCACTCACGACTTTAGCCCAACCTGAAAAAGTTCCATTTATGACAACCCTCTGTTGTCTGTCCTTTAACCAGTTTTCAATCCAGGTGCATATATTATTACTGAGTCCAATTTTCTTTATTTTGTACACCAACCTCTTGTGTGAAACCGTATCAAAAGCCTTTGCAAAATCTAAGTAGACCACATCAACTGCATTACCCTGGTCTAAATTCCTACTTACCTCCTCAAAGAAACAAATAAGGTTAGTTTGGCAAGATCTATCCTTCATAAATCCATACTGACTATTACTAATAATTTTGTTTTCCATTAGGTATTCCTGAATATTATCCCGTATTAAACCTTCAAGTAGTTTCCCTACTATTGAAGTCAGGCTTACAGGTCTGTAATTTCCCGGTTGTGATCTAGCTCCCTTTTTAAATATAGGCACCACATCTGCTTTACGCCAATCTTGTGGTACTGAGCCTGTGGAAATTGAGTCCTTGAATATTAAATATAATGGTTTTGCTATTACTGAGCTTAACTCCTTGAGAACTCTTGGATGTATGCCATCGGGGCCAGGTGCCTTATTTACTTTAATTTTTTCAAGTCGCTTATGAACTTCTTCCTCAGTTAACCAATTGTTCATTAATATGGAGGTTGTGGCTTCCTCCTGCGGCACTTCTATTGAACTTGATTCTTCCCTGGTAAACACAGATGCAAATAATTTGTTTAATACCTCTGCTTTTTCCTTATCTCCAACAATCTGCCGGCCCATCTCACACTGAAAGGGTCCTATATTTTCTTTCCTCATTTTTTTGTTAATAAGGTACTTAAAGAACTTTTTAGGGTTGACCTTACTTTCTATTGCAATCCTTTTTTCATTATCCATTTTTGCTAATTTGATTGCCCTTTTGCAATTTTTGTTACATTCCTTATAATTCTGATACGATGTCTCTGTCCCTTCTGACTTAAAGAATCTAAACGCCTTCCTCTTCTTGTCCATTTCCTCCCCTACCTGTTTATTTAGCCACATTGGTTTTGACTTATTTCTTTTATACTTATTACCCAAGGGTATACACTGATAAATGTGCTTTTCTAACAATGTTTTAAAGATTGCCCATTTATCTTCTATATTTTTCCCTGCAAAAACATCATCCCATTGTATTACTACTAGATTAGACCTCAGTTTATTAAAATCTGCCTTTCTAAAGTTTAAAGTCTTTGTTGAACCCAAGTAATCTGTTTTTTGATAATTTATTTCAAATAAGACCATGTTATGATCACTGTTACCCAAATGTTCCAGGACTTGAATATTTGTTATTACTTCTACATTGTTTGATATGACCAAATCCAGAACTGCCCCTCTCCTGGTTGGTTCCTCAATAATTTGGGTCATATAATTGTCTTTAAGCACCCCCAAAAACCTGTTCCCTTTTGTTGTAACGCTAATCTCATTGCCCCAGTCTATGTCAGGATAATTAAAATCCCCCATTATGCAAACATGACCCAGTTTTGATGCTTTCTCCATTTGTAAAAGTATTTTAGCTTCCTCAATCTCACAGATATTTGGTGGTTTATAGCATATTCCCACAAACATTTTCTTTATACTTTTACCTCCACTGCTAATTTCTATCCACAAAGTCTCTACATTTTCATCATTCCCTTCATAGACATCATCCCTTATAATAGGTTTTAGATCCGGTTTAACATATAAACATACTCCACCTCCCCTTCTATTTGTTCGATCCTTCCGAAAAAGAGAATAACCCTCTAAATTAACTGTCCAGTCATGAGTTTCATCCCACCATGTTTCAGTAATGCCTATGATATCATCCTGCTCCCTTGCAGCTATTAATTCAAGCTCCCCCATTTTATCTGTCAGGCTTCTTGCATTAGCAAGCATGCATTTCAGTTTTTTTTCAGCCTGTACTATTATCTTATCTGCTCCTTCCTTTCTGCTCCCACTTGGTTTAGTCTTTAGAAGTTTTCTAGTATTATCTGTATTTACTATGGGTGTCTCACTGCTTGTCAAACTTGCACTTGCCCCCATTCTACCTCCATACCACCTTGAATCCTCATCTATTCCATTTAGTTTCATTCCCCTCCCCCCTCCATCCTAGTTTAAAATCTCCTCCAACCTTTTTAGCATTCTCCCCCCTAGCACAGAAGATCCCACTTCATTGAGGTGCAATCCGTCCCTAGAATATAGATGGCACCTCTCAGAAAAGGAGTCCCAGTGCTCTAAAAACCCAACCCCCTCCTTCCTGCACCACTTTTAGCCATGCATTAACCTCGCTGATCTCTGACTGTCTCCCTGCAGTAGCGCATGGCACTGGTAGTATTTCAGAAAATACTACCTTGGAGGTCCTTGCCTTAAGCTTTTGGCCTAGATCCCTGTAATCATTTTTTAGGACCCTCCATCTTTCTCTAACTTTGTCATTGGTGCCAACGTGTACCAAGACCGCCGGGTCAATCCCAGCCCCCCCCCAACAAATCTGTCTACCCGATCCGCAATGTGCCGAACCCGAGCACCCGGGAGACAACAAACTGTTCGGTTCATGCGGTCACGGCAACAGATTGCCCTATCTACCTTCCTAATAATGGAGTCCCCTACCACCACAATCTTTCTTTGTATCTAAGCCTCCTGAGTCCCCACTGTGCTGGAGGAACTATTC